>NW_028291176.1:0-278888 GCF_041222555.1 Hakea prostrata | reverse complement strand
TAACCTAACATATGGTGTCAAAGCTTATGTTTGTTTGTCTACCTTTTTTATATTTTAACTTTTTTGTGTGAAAATATCAAATGTAAGTTCAAAGGCAAAAGAGCATTGTTTGACCGTGTGCTTCAAATTCTTAGATATAGAACATGCACATTACAGCTCAATCATTCATACAATAAAGAAAATTCATTCATTTCCGTGTTCCTTGACATTTCTTGAGCCATTGTGTTGATGTGAAAGCTACACAAATCAAAAGTAATTCAGAAAACTACCAAAAGTGGTGATGTTAATCCTAATGTAATTTTGTTTCTGTTTTAGTTATATAAAGCTAGTTCTCGTGACAAAAGCCAAGTTAAAAACAAAAAGATTAATTAGTACATTAGATTAATATCTTAAAGTTTATTAAAATAAAATTTAAGTATTACCACACCAGTCAGTGCACTTTTCATGAATATATAACTTAATCTAATATGGTATATTACTAGTTTCAAGATATAAAGTCTGATATTCTTTAATTTTGTTACTTTCTTTCAAGCTCAAAGAGAAAATGCTCTTAGTACAACCACGCTCGATCTTAGGACCGTAAACTCAAGTAAATTGAAGACTTCCTTAGTGACAGAGAACATTTTGGGGTTAGATGAGAAAAAATAAATATTATAAACGCCATTTTTATTTCATATTCGATTTTAGCTCTCTTAAATTTATTTGGAAAAATAAAATAGTCTCAATGAGCACCATTAAGATGTGAAAAGCTTGAACTTATATCCCTAGACATCAATGTACAATCCAAATCCGTCCATATTTAGGAATTCACATATCTTAAGCTTCTTTCTTTCTTTCTTTTTCCAAATAAAACTTAAACCCCTCTTCCTTCTCAACAAAAATGTCATGTTTTGTAAATTATAGTTTTTGAAATGGTATTTAAACAACCACTTGAATTACAAGATAAAAAATATATAAAAGAAAACAAGGATTCTTGTGTCTTCTTGAAGAAATTACAAGATATCATTGCTAAGAATGGGTATTTAAGTTTTCAAAAATTTGTTCAAATTTTGATTCTCCAGTTGAAACAGGTTGGTATATTCTCAAGTCTTAAAATTTCTTAAAAATAATATGGATAACATGTGCACCTTGGACCAAGAAATGAAAATCTTTTGCAATTGATTTTAATATAATAAAAATTTCCTTCATGGTCAATCTAAATTCAATTTTGAGAAGAAAGAAAATATATATATATATATTCAATTTGAAAGAGAGAATTCCACAATTACTTAATTAATAACATCTTTTAATAAGAAAAGCACAATTCTATGTCACTCATCAATCTTGTCAAACTTCTTTAAAAAAATTCAATCTTATCTATCAGACAATGAGAACTTCATCTTTAGGTTTCCTCCAACCACATCACCATATATATATATTTCATTTTTTATAACTATATTACTATAAGATATGAACCAACCATTCTACTATCTTCACAACCTGAACCTCCTAATCCTATCCAAGTTTATTAGGGTCTAGGAAGAATTAGATGTATACAAGCCTAACATAGTTTTCAAGGGACTATTTTTAGAACTTGAATCCATGAACGAATGAAAGTTCAGTAAATACGCATTTAACCAATACACCAACTTTTGCAACTAAAATTTTTTGAATAATGTTTTTTTTTTCTATCGAAACTGAAGTGTCTGGGTTAGCTTAATGCTAATGGGTTGCCTCAGTTGGCAAAGACCAACCATCCCATAAGTAAGTGGTTAAGAGTTCAAAGTTCATTAAGGGCTGAGATTAGTTACAGTGAATTATATTAAGAGAAGAAGAAGATCGATTATTTCAGTAACCCATAATTAACTAAGGAGTTAAGGCTTCCCTTTTAAAAAAAAAAAAAAGGTGGAAGAGATGAAGGTCAACCACAAATTAAACCATATGGAAAATGTCATAAAATTGCTTATACATTTATCCCAAAAAAATTGTTTACACAAATTCAATTACCAAATTTGTTTTTCATTTCATGATCAATTATGTTGATAATTATTAAATTATTCTTTTTTAAATATCATAGGATTATTTTAAAAAACAATATAATACTACAAGACTTTCTTATATAAAGAAAGAAGTAGAAGAAGGATGAAGGAAATTTCTTCACCCACAACTTTCTTTCTTTTTTGTTAGAAAACATCATAATATTGTTTACCCGAATTCAATTGCCAAACTTGTTTTTCATCTCGTAATCAATTATGTTGTTAATTAATAGACAATTACAATTTTTCATTTTTTATGAAAAATGATTTCCTATGGTATATTTTCTTATAAATAAATATAAACAAGGATGAAAAATGATACTTAAAAGAGTAGTGCCAAAGAGGTAAAGTTGAACACTCGAATGGATATATATATACTGATGATAAGAAAAATTATCAGTTATTGACAACCTATCTCAAAGATTGTCAAAACAAAAGCTTAGCTAGCTCTATAGTTCTCATATAGCACGTAAACTATTAAAAATCATTATGAATCGATGTATTTGGGATTTGGCTAAAAGTGAAAGGAGATCTAAAGTTTTAATTTCTTGCATGTTTTATACATAAAAAAGGTAAAGTCAAGATACGTCAAGTTTCATATTTAAAATTAAGCATACATGGCATGATCCATTAAAAATTTGACCTTTCAATTGCAGTGCAAATGGGAGATGTACATGTACATGTTCCTTCATCCATGAATGTTGACTGATCGACTAGATGGGTTAATGAATGAAGTTGAACACTGATGCCTAATTCATGCCTAACCCCCATGCTCTGTGATCATCAAAATCACAACACTAGACCAAAAGTTTCTTTAGTGTGCGTGAACTAGTGTCACTCATAAAGTGAGTTGTTCGTGTTATGGATGATTAAGGTTTACTCATTGTTTTAGAGTTATCTCTAATGTTTAATTTCTCAAATTTGAAGCTGCTGGCCAAACCTTATCTCTTATTTGTTGTTTTCGAATTTGAATTGACAACAACGTTCAAATTTATATTTTGTTTCACGAGTTCAAATTGTTTCCAACTCCTACTTCATAGCCAGTAGAAGCATTCCAAGACTTTGCAGATAAGAAAGAGTCCGCATATAACACAAATACTATTACATACAATTACAAATGAAACTCACTCCTCTCCACTGTTCAAACTGTGGAGACTTATCCCAATTCTATGGAGTTTTCACACTCCCCTCATTTATAAACTACAAGTAAACTTTAGAAGACCAACATAAAAGATCGCTGTGTAAGCATGTGGCCCCAATGCGATTTCATTAACCCTCGTATCGGTTAAAGTCGAAAAAAATTGGATCCTGCACAGGATCATCAAGCCAAAATTTCGACCGAAATTCCGATCCCACCGCCAAAGGTGTATGGCTTGATGGTCCTGCGCATTTAATTGCGCAGGACCCAAGCAAGGTCGGGTTAAAGTATTACATGTTCCGACAACAATTTCTTGCAATATATATATAATGTAGGGTAACTATAGGCCCAAATGAAGTACTCTCTGCTATCCACATTATTTTCACTTAGGAGAAGAATAAGAAAAATTATATTGATTAGACCATATGGTAGATTATTCTTGTTATTTTGTGTTAAGTTTGAGAAATCAGGAACATGCATTAACAGTTGAGAATATTACACCATCACCCAAAAAAAAGGAGAGGATGTGAAAAAAATCAACAAAAGTATCCTCTGCTAATGAAATCAAAAAAGCAAATAAAGAAGCACCCAACAAGCCATATAGACATGATTAGCACCAATCTAGGGGCCACAAATTCAACTAGGACAACTGATCATAAATCTTATTGGCAGCAAAGCTAGTAGTTGTCTAACTAAGAGATGATTGAATCAAAATGAGAAAATATAAGGTGAGCTTTAGTACTCTTCAGACACTACTATCACAGAGTTTGTTGTCCATATTAGATCCATAGGCTTTTTCCCTTGTGCTTTTCTTTCTTCTTTCTCTTTTGAAAGCAAAGATAATTAAAGGCATTCCCATTATAAATCAGTCAATAAAATATATACCAATCATATAACATTGTTGGATTACTCTGAAAGAGCAAACAAAGGAAGGAGAAGTGATGAGCTAGGCATTCACTTTCTTTACTTAGATATTGACAGTAAGCTTTAAGATTACAGGAACTATAACCAATCTTCCAGCTATCAGAGTGGTTATATGTAAAGATCTGGTCAAAAAAGGAACAACCATAGCAATATGACCTTCAATAATGCAAAAAAGTTTGAGTTAAATTAAGATTGGTTCTCTGTTTTCAGTGAGGAAAAAAGGGGAAGAAAAGCAGACATTTTACTTTGACCAATCTCCAATATTATTTAATCTCTTCTGGGAAAAGGATTGATTAGAGATTCTAATAAATCTCTGATAATTGTCTCACCTGCAAAGGGAAGGACATGAAAAGGATCCAACTTTTATGTTGGGGCCTCCAGCCTTTTTGTGTTGCAATTAGAGTCACTTGTAAAGTACAAATGATACTAAGCATTTCTTTAGAAAAATCTGATAGAAGGTAGACATTATCAATTTGCAAACTTATAGTGGGCAAGTAGCATACATAATCAACAGAAGAACCATAAAAGGCTATAAAACATTTGACCAAGTTAAAGGAAAAAGGAAAATGGAAAATTGCCTTAAAAACAAATCATTTGTATTTTACAAAAGTAGAGAATGCTGCTACATGTCATGTAAGAGTAACAAGTAATTTAAACAGATCATGAGTGATAGGTCTAAAAACATTTGTATCACTTATCTTGATTGCTATTAAAATGGAAACTTTAGGCTTGCTGTAAGCCAAATGCCTCAGAACCCAACTCTAGCAAAGAAAACCCAAGCCTACGAACTGGTTGGGCCAGTGTTTGTGATGGACGAAATACAAAAACAGAGTTCATCTGCACTTGCCCAAACCTCAGTTTGCACTTGAGCGATGCCCAAATAAAGAATTGTTATTTCAATGATTTACTAATTTTTAAATTTGGGGGAATAAGGAAAAGGAAAAGCCATTAATATTTGAGGTAAGGTTGCTCATACCAACTTAATATGCAAGGATAAATCACAATAGTGCTGTTGGTGGTTCTAAAACAAAGCTGAATTTTCAATTTTCTAGCTTCAAACTATTGAGGTTGTTTCCTCTGATAAGAGCTCTCAATTATTCAATGCTACATCCTCCAGGGGCCCAATTCTAACACATGATTATGACTTCAAAAGGCTCATGGGAAGTGAGGAACTTGGACATTTGACTCTTGTTTACTCATTTTCATCCACTTCATTATAATTTTATTTCGCTTCCCTTCATATCTAACTAAACAGGGTGCAAGTGACAAGTGAATGATGTGCATGCACTAATGAAACCCTGATCATTCTTTTGGAGAAGACAAAGAAAAACCCTGATCGAGACCCTCCACTCAAAGAATAAATCACTTATACAACCTTCTCTTTTTTAATCAAATAACATAAAAAACTCTCCTTCTGGTCATCAGATGATAAGAAAATGTTGTGTGCGTGTGTGAGAGAAAGGGGGGGGGGGGGGAGAGAGATTATAAAAACTACATTTACTATCAACTTGTGGGTTCTGCTCGTCATACAAAGGTAAATCAGCATTTCATGCCTACTTTTCTATTGCTATGGTGTAAGTATGGATACAACTAATGTCAAGCTCCAAGCTTTCTTCTTTTTCCCCTTTCACTAATCCTTCAACTTATAGGAAGAACATGTAATTAAAAATTACCAAGGAGGATGGTCATCTTGTGCAGTCTTTGGTGGGGCAGGTTTCCAGCCAGGCTTCTCATCCCAGTACATGTCATAATATATGTGACCAGGAACATGGTCTGTCACACAGCACCATATCCCCATGTACCTTTTCACACGCGCTCTGAACTTCTCTTCTCTTTTCTGATCATATAATTAAAAAACTTTGCATTGTCAGATAAAATATAACCAATGAATTTTTGCCACATCTCTATTTGTTTCAATGAGAAATGCCCCAAGGTAAAATAAAGCAGGGAGATTATTACAGTTTTCAACCATTATTTGTACTGATTTTGGCATACAAAAAGTGAGCCTACTGCAGAACTCTATAAATCTATTTTCACTTCTCCTGAAACAAACTCTACACCTAGATAGTTATACTCTTTCATCTACTTCGTCCAGTTTATATAGAAATAAATGAGGCCCACACAGTTGCAGCGGGAAAGAGAATACCTTGTCAGTAAAGCCTTTGAATGCAACTTGCATGGATGAAAATTGTATAACTTTGACATCCTTGAATGAGGAGAACACTGTTTTCAACTGTCAAAAATAGAACCACATGGTTACACACCTCAAGAGAAAAAAAAGAAAAGTAATTAAAAGTCCCATAGCTTAGATCTTTCTATAGTAGAGAATGACGTGAAAATTGATATTGCACCCTCTAATGCAGTATATGATTTAGGTTAACTACAACCTTAGAATTTGTAAATCAACAATCCTTACTAGGATGCAGCTATTGGGAATCCTAATAAATGGGTCAGGTCTCAGTCCACACGGACATTGGGAAGCCCTCTAAATTGCACATAAGGAATCACATAGATTGACATTTTTAATAAGACCTGAAAATTAAATTGCGGTTTGGTTCATAAGAAGGTGAAAGAGGAATGGAGTTTTCATCCATGCCTACAAAAATATTCTTTAGAATTGGCTTGAATTGACAGACATTACTCTCACATTTAGGAGAAACAGGAGAAACATAAGGAGTAAAGATAGCATACATAGCAAAGAGAAAGAGTGAACCCTGTTCATTGGCTTTGGAGTGTATTTTGAGAAACTACAACTAAGTTTATAACAGAAGTAGCATCAAGACATCAGGTTTACTATATCCGAAAAGGATGGTTATACTAAGGCTCCTCTTGGAAACGGTGTCTCAGGGTCTCACTTAAGATACAAGGGTCTAAACTACCATTATGTGAGACAAGCATCACAATTCAGAAGGAAAAGTCTGCATCAGAGTCATGCTGGATGCGATTACACATATGAACAAGACACAAGCTCCTGGAATGTGCATGCTAGAAAAGAATCCAACTGAAAGGTCCAAGATGCCAACTTATAAAAGAAAGAAATTGATGTGCACATGGATTGAACCCCCCTCCCCCCAAAAAAAAAGCTGAACCCTAAAGTGGGCCCCAAGAACCGCCAAAGAATGCTGGCCGAACCCACCCCAGGGGTATTTTGGTGGTTTTTCTTGCCCCCTTTAGGGCCTAGTATGGGTCTAGCTGGAATCCCCTTGATCCAAAGGTTATGGATCCATTTTTATTTTTTTATTTGGGGGTTAGTTGTTTAAGAGTTATAGTCCATTTTAATTTCTTGAGTTGTGTTTGACTTAATCAAAGTTGTGGATAAGATAAGACTCTTTATGCAAAAGGGTTCTTATCTTTAAGAGTTTGGTTTGGTTTGAAGAGTTTTACATTAAATCAAAATTATTTGAATGAGTCCTAAGTTATCTTAATTAGTATGTGCATTTTAAGTTAACTTAAAATTTAATTAAGCATGTGTGTTTAGTAGATTCCGAATCTAGGGTTGAGGTCTTTAAGTAATTAGATTTCATTTTAAGTGTTTTGGTCAAGAAGAGGGATCCTTATCCATTAGGCAGTCCCAACTCAAGTTGGAGTCTTTCTTTTGAAGGTTATAAATAGCCCATAGTTCATTGTAAGTCCTAGTTTTTGATAAATAAAGATTTTTGAGTTTATTACAGCCAGGGTGGTTGGCAGGGTTCCTTTGAGGGGGACCCTGCTGTTGTCTAATTCTCTGTTTCCCAGATTTTCTCAATTCAGTTTTGCACTCTAGCATTCAACCATTAGTTTCAGCAAGTAAAGTCAGTCTTCCAGCTGCCGAACACAGTCCAGATAATTCCCAGATAAGTCCAGTCACAGCCTTTCCCTCACCCTCTCCCCCCACTCGCAAGACATCCCTGCCCCCTCCCCTGTTTTGCGCATAGCAGAACCATCCATCCCTCATCCCCACAGGCCCTAGAACCCTTCCCCATTGCTGTTTCAGACCCCTAGGCATCCCCTCCCCCCTTCCTGCGACTCTAGTACTACCTTTCCCCAACCTGTCCAGCCCCTGTAATTCCCCCTAGGACCTTCCCTCCGCATTTGTTTCTCTGTTTTGAAAGAAAATTGAAAACCAGAAGAAAATTCAGAAATTCCTGCACTTAGTAGAAAACTTCTAGAATCTGAAACCTAATTGTGCTACAGTTTAGACCCTTCCCAATTCCAGAACTATTAAATTAAAGTCTGAAACACAGGGCAGCAAACCCCAGTTCTCCTACCCTAGCCATAGCCCTAGTTTTCTATTTCAGTTCAAATTTCAAATCTAAAATCATATTACAGCAGGGTTTTTCAGAGTTTTAGCATACCCTAAACACCCTGCGATCCTCCCTTTTGCTGGAATTTCCTGGGTAAACCAAAATCTAGGAAATTACCTCAAGACCCTCAGCCCTAGATCCTGGTTTACATCAGAAATCCTACTGAGAAGTGTAACAAGTCAAACTTTGACAAGCTCTTATAGCATGAATAGTGGCGGAAAGTGGACGAACAGAACAAAGTAAACTTGATGCAGTGAGCTCCATGAAGACAACCTAGATTCTTAGCAGTACAAACAAATAAACACAAACAAACTGATAATATAATCCATTGAGCATATAATTTTTATATGAATACACTAATGTTGTAACTGGATTGGCACAATTTTTGCACAATTTAGAGTACCAGTTCTTCACTGCTATTCTTTGGAAATCTGAGAACTCCTGGTTGATTTGTCATATTAGTTACTTGACAGCCTTTGCTTCCCTCTTCACATAGATGAACATCAAGCCATGAATCCTTGACCTGAAATACAGAATCATAAGGGGACAATGAAAAAGCTTTCTGGATAGATCAACAAGAAAAAAACAACTACCTGTGTGTTTAAGGGAGGACCATATTACCTGCTCAGGCAGTAAAGGATTTTCAAAGAAAGAATACTCTCTAAAATCAATCCGGGGGCCAAATTCTTCTTCTGGCAGATCTTTTAGCATGACATTCACCTACATTGAAACATGCCTTTCTTAATCCTTTGTCCTCTCCATTATCAACTAAGGAAGCATTAGGCACAAAAGCTATGGCTAACATTGTCAACATGGAAGATAGGGGAATATCTAAATGTGACAGCACAGAGCAATGAGCTATCAAGGGAGGGAACCATTTCAAGAAGCTAAGAATTTACAGCAATCTATCATATAAGTAAACTCCCAGTCACACGATCATGCATACGATATATGAAGAAATTTGACCGAATTTATTAAAAAAAAAAAAAAAAAAGAGACAAGTAAGATTAGTTTCATAAACAGTACCTCAAATACATGATCCAAAGGACAGATAAAAGGTTGTCTTGTCAGAGTCCCTGGCAGGACTCCAGGATGTGGAAACCATAGTCTATCCAGCCTGCACCATAGTGGAGGCATCACCTAAAAATAAAAGACGAAAAAAGAAAAAGAGAAAAGTGTGAAAAGATCAGAATAGAGATAGACAGGGCTCTAAACACTAGAAATTCTATCTACTTTTTCACTCTTATTATTAGAAGGTAGCACATGAAATTAGTTACTCTATATTGCCACATATAGGTTGGTCTAATGGAAA
Organism: Hakea prostrata; assembly: GCF_041222555.1. NCBI lineage: Eukaryota > Viridiplantae > Streptophyta > Magnoliopsida > Proteales > Proteaceae > Hakea > Hakea prostrata. The sequence goes on along the minus strand of NW_028291176.1, from coordinate 269,216 downwards.
ATGAGCATTGGCTCTCTTTTTTTCTTTAAAAAAACGAAATTATGCAAATGCAACAACATTGTGGCAAGTTCAACCAAAATCTAAGCAAATTGATTTATATCAATTTATATCAACGCAGCAAAATAAATTATTTTAGATAAATGTTGACAGAGCAGATACTATCTAAGGAATATGCCCATACTCACCAGAGTTCGGTTCAGCAAAGAAGCAAGAGCAAGTGCTTTCCTTATTTGCTTTATCTGAACAATAATTTTAAATATAAGTAATAAAGCCTAAGTATAGAACCATAAATAAGCGCACGAGGCAGGTTACATACTTGGTAATTCATGAGTAAAAAGTGTGATTCAATGTTGTGCTCTCCATCAAGCAATAAGCTCTTTGGGATAAATGGTTTAAATGACAAGAAACCTCCTGCATAAGACCCCTGAACATGTTAAATTTTCCATCACCCCAGCATCTAAGAGACCACAATTACAAGAAGTCAACCAAATACAGAATGACAATTTTGCGCACTTTGACATGAAAACAGTAGCCAAAAAAAAGAAGGCAGTCATAATTTCACATTTACAAGTAATTGCAATCATAATTTATGAACCCTAATGAATCCAGAAAATTAGAAAGATGAAAATAGGACTTGCTAAATTACAAGGGAGAAAAGACCCGGGAAGATAGAGATAGTCCAGTCACCATTACCATCTGGTCATGTATCAAACTAGCTTGGAAGAATGGTGAGTAAGTGGAGTCATTCATTGTTCAGAAACATAGACATCTCCATTTGTTAGATAAAAAAGTAATCTAGTCCACCTAACAAATCTTAATTTCTTATAGAGCAGGAAATCCAATGGACTATCGAGTCCAGCTAACCTAATCAAAAACGCAAACAGTTGAACCTCACCTAGATGTGGTACATTAGACAATAATAAATCCATTCTATTTAATAACTACTTTACTGTGGAGGTGCTTCTAGCAAAATGGTGGCAGCCTCCTATATAGAGCCAGTAAGACCACGGTGGTCTTGGGTTCAAACCTCCGTCCCTCCACACCTCTCCCCTCCCCCCCCCCCCGAATCCGTTGGGCCTATGTTTGATGATGACTACAAAAAATAATAATAATAATTACTTTACTCATGTAAGTCAGTATCTCAAACATGTTACAGATCTTCGTAGAATTTCAACCCTTGTTTGCTATAACTCCGTACCAATCCATGGATTTCTGTTCACAGCTTCTGACAATGCTTTTACTTCATATGATTTCTATCATCAAATCAATCACATCAACAATAGCTTGCATCTGTCCTGGCGCTTCCTAGTGGCAAAATCCTCCAACTCCAAAGGAGAGGAGGAGGATGTCAAACAAGCACTAAATTGGAAATAGGAGTAGCACCTCTTTGGGACCACACCTTCATCGACGCCAACATAGTTGCCTCGGATGCCGAAAGGTATCCTTGGGGTTGCAGCTACAGTCTCTGCGACGGGCGTCGACAGCGCCATCAACAACGAAGTGATCAAGATCTTCTGGGAAGGACGGGCAATCACTTCGGGCAAAAGAAGGCGTGTGGGCGGCATCAATAGAAACTGCGGGAATCGACTTGAAGATTCACCAACAGCGATTGCCTTACGCTTGGAGGATTCACTAGTTGAAACCACCTCACTTGCCCCAACCACGCGCCGACGGAATGATTTTCTTGCTAGACTTCGCTCGATAAAGTTCGGGTTGATCTTGGGAGCCACTATGTGAACAGAAAAGTTGTATCGGTACAGATATCCAAGACAAAAAAAAAGAAAAAGGAAAACCCTAGTTCTCTATCACTTAAGAAAAACCCGATTAACTAAACCCCAAGTACTACTCTTGTGCACGTTTACTCGGGGGAAGTGGGGAAAGAGATGAGTAATCAAAAAAAAAAAAAACTCACTTGTTCGAGGAAGTTGATAGAGCTAGTGTTGGAGTACGAGGAATACGGAAGCGACGGAAGGACGGAATGTCACTTTAGCACTTTAGCAAATCTAACTTGCGGATAGCGGGATAGATGGAGAGTACCCACGAAGGCTTTAAATAGCCTCAAGTATTAAGACGACAGTTGAAAGCTAAGGACAACCAATGGCCCGGATCGAAATGACGCTTGAAATTCATAGAATGCAAGATCAACGGTCGGAGGGACGCCACATGGAAACATGTGGAGGCGAGCACCCGATGCGGGGAGTACCTCCAATCGTCGCACCACCATTGTAATAATGGATGTATTTCCAATTCATTGGAAACAGTGAATGGTATACCAAAGCAAGAAAACGTTTGGACTTCGCAGATACGAGAAGGGAAACGTGTGGACTTTGCGATAAATGAAGTAGTGGGGAAGATTAATGCATCTTTCCAAAGCGCATCTTCACAATATCTCTACAAGATTATTATTCGTCGAAGAATGTGAAGTTAAGTGATAATTTTTATCATTTATACTTTGATATTCAAGACAAGAGTTCAACAGAGAGACAGGGAAATGGAAAGGCCAACATGAAAAAGAAGTGTCTATTCACTAAGCAAGGAGGTCAATCTTTACACAAAAAAAAAAAAAAAGATAACTCCCTAAGCCTCTTCTTCATTGTTGCCGAGGGACCCCGGGTCGGGAGGACTTTTCTCGGGATCTTGAGAAGAGTCTTCCTCAAGAATGACATTGTCGAGTCCTCTTTAGCAGCGGCTTGAGACTCGGTTTGTGACTTCTCCTCCGGAAGCGCCGGCTCGTCGGCCAGGTATGCCTCATATTGAGGGTCAGGTGGAAAAAGGATCATTTTCTTCCCGAGCCCGGTCACGGGAGATCCATGCCTAATTTCCCGAAGACCTCTTTATGGCACACCTCACGAAAGGGAGCAGTATTGAAGGAAGGGATTGATGCAAGAATTCGCTCCCAAACATCATTCTGCCCCAAGCGATAAGCTTGAATGTTGTAGGCACCTAGCAGCTCGGAGAAAGGTACGTTGTTCGGTATTTCCGAACACACTCCTTCCGAAGCTACGGCTTGATATGCTCGGGCTTGCTAGGGACCGCCCACTTCAGATATTCTTCATTCTCTATACATTTAATTTCAAGCTGTCACCGAACAACGTGGTAGCTTCTTTTTGCTTCTTGGCCTCACGCTCGGCAGCAGCGGCACGAGCCTTCGAAGCATCAAGGGCATCCTTGAGGGAGATCTCTTCTTCCTCATGTTTTCTCTGCAGCTCCTCAGCAGCTGCAGTCAGCCGGTCTATCTCATAATTGGCCTTGGCCAAATTCTCTTCATAGGTTTGCAGCAAAGAGCTGTTGCGGCCAACCCGGCTCAATGCTTCCATGTGTTGATAGAAGCTCAACATAGCATTCTTGGAAAGGCGGAAAATATCAGAAGAAGTCATAAGAAATTATGAAAAAATAAGTAAACAAGAAGACCGGTACCTTGTGGATTGACTAACAAGGGCAACATCATCCAGGTTTTCAAATTCACGGTGATCAGAAGGAACAAGACTGAGGGAGCTCCACTCTGCAGCTTTCTCAGGGTCCCGAGTCACCCTGTCGGTCAACTTTAGGGTCCATTGGGGGGTGAAGACCTCCTCACAATCCGTTGAAGTTTTGGATTTTTTATGGGAGGAAGCATCAATTGTATCATGCCTCCTTTTGGTTCAGGCGGAGGAGGAGACATTAGACCTCTCCACCATTGGATTCTTCCCTTTACCCGAAGCATCAGCCACGGGCCTGATATTCCTAATACCCCTATAAGAGGGGTCGGGAGAGGGAACAGAAGCCTCTTGATCTACGATCAAGGCTGCGGGTGATCGTTGCTTGGCTGTCACAACGGCCCTAGCGGCTTTCACTCGCGGTTCTCGGGGTTCATTCTTGGAGGCACCGCAAAGAAGAGCAAGAGTCGAATTAAAGACATATCACTTGAGTAAAATTAAAGGATGATGGTTAGAAGCTCACAATGAGCCAAGCTCCAGTACTGAAGAATGAAGTTATACTCCACCTCAAGTCCATGTATCTCTTGATACCATGGAATGGATTTGATCTTCCTGATGGCCGCCTCGTCTTCTTTGGATAAGGGGAGGCCTCGGTTATTCTCGGAAGAAGAAGTACACCGCCTCCGGGCGGTTGGGAAGTTAAGATCCGATGGAGGTGCTCGACGAAAAAGTATCGTTCGTGCCATCTTTTGTGGTTAGAAGGGCAAGTTCCTTTGGCAAGGATGCTGCCCCTCCAATCAAGTTCAGCCTTATTGCGTTTGGACAGAAAAACCCATCCGGGAGGATGGGAGATAGAAAGAACATGAAAATGTACAAAGAGAGAAAGAGATGGCGTAATGCCAAGTTCAAAACACAAACCCAAGAAGCCGGCGATGAGGCGCCGGCTATTGGGAAGGAGCATTCCGGGACAAATGTCCCAATGATTCAGAACTGCGGAGAACAAAGGATTAAAAAAGGGAAAGCGAACCCCGCTTTCCAGTGCATCTATGTACAGAGAAAATTCACCCTAAAGGGTTGAATCAACCCTCTCATCAGAAGGGGAGCCCTAACCTGATAAGAGGAAGGAAAATCAAAATCTTGGATGGCTGAAAGAAGGGTTTCCTCATTGTAAATGGAGGGGAGCAGGCGAGTCCACCATCGGACCTGGAAGTTTGAGGCTGCCTAGAAGACTCGGCAATCTTGGAAGATCCAGACTCAAGGAGGGGAGAAGGAGTTTCGGTTTTTCTCTCTAAACCTTTTTGAGAAACTTCAGCAAACTCACGCCAGAGGACAATTAGGGTTTTGTTATCACTATCCGATTGTTCGGAACGAGGAGAAGCAAAAGCTTCATTACCACTACTATTACCAACACTGGGTACCAGAGAAGCCCTATTATCTGCCATTACTTTTTTCAGTAAACTACAAAAAGAAAAAGACCAGTAAACTTAATGATTCAGTGAGGCAAAAGCTTGAGAGCAAGAAGGCGCGAAGCAGACAACAAAGGTTCAAATTCCGGACAGGAAGAATGAAACCTACGAAGACAACTAACCACTTTTAAAACACCCGCACGAGTGTTCGGGAATTTGAATGATCGAGATTGATTCAAAATCGACGATCAAGATTGAAAGACGTTTTGAGAGTTTGAACTCACGAATCCGAAACAGGCGTTCGGAAACCGTCGCTTGGATTGCGTGAGCCACGACAGATCGACTGCAAGGAGACATGTGGCCTTACCCTCACAACGCTTGAGGAAAAGTGACCACTGCATTAAATGTGATATGACATTTAATGGAGCACGCAGAGACTATCGCTTGACGAAGAACCCGGTTAAAAACCAAGCCCTCGGGATCGACCGAACAGCAGTGCGGGGGCTCGTGATATGGAGAAATTATGATCAGACCGGGTTCATACCTGGTTCGACCCTCGACCCCAGTCGAGACAGAGGGAACCGACTCGCTCCCGAGCGAACCGGATCCAGAAGATGGCTTGCTAAGGAAGAAAACTTATTCAGCTACAAGCATGCCCTAATCCTACTTATGCATTAGGTTAATTACCCTAATGATGGCAGACTCGAATTGATGGCTGCGGCTAATCATTATCGAAGGGATAATCATCACATAACCTAAAGGGTTCTCTCGGGGAGTCCTCTACTAGTCCAAACTAGTAGAAGTCTATTGCTCAACGGATCTAACTGTTAAGATCCAACGACTACCCGAAGAAGGCTCAAGTGCATCCAACGAAGGAGATTCGAAGGTACACTCTCTCTCCCTCCCCCCGGTACCCTTCGGCATGCAATGTGATCCACGCCAGTCGGTATCGGTGTCAACCTCCCTAACATAACATAATCTGACATCTACTGGTGCGGTTCTGTTCATGTTCTACATTTATTTATTCTTAGTAGAAATCCTTTCGGTGCTCTTCTGACCTAATCCGGTCTTGGGTGCTTTGTTCTCACTTTATTGCAACATCCTTGTGTGTAATCTCTTGACGCTTCCCTCATGGTCGGCTGCTCGTACGAGCATCCCTCGCGGGTCTTGGTTTGTGGTCCGTCACCTTCGGGTTGCCTCTTCGTTGCGCTTCTTCATGGGACCGTCATCACTCGGTGCCTGGGTAGTCTACCTTGTACATGGATGAGTTTCAGAACTTCGGTGGTGTTTCCTTTTGGCGTTCGCTCTGATGCATTGTTGGACACTGTGTGTCTAACTCTTGTTGTTGGTCTCTGTTGGGGCTGCTTTGTCTGCCCGTCTTCTTTGGGTCCCTCCATCCTCCCTTTAAGATTCTTGATTCTCTCACGGATCATTTCACCGGTCTTGGGGTCGTTGGTTGGGTCCTTCATCCCTCGGGACCTTGGCGGGGTTGGTTCACCTCTCTCCAACCATTTGGTTGTTGGCGCTGTCGGGGTCCTGCTGCGTCTTCTATTGGTTACTGTCGTCGGATCTTCCTTCCTGTCCGTCCTTTCCTATCCTTCCACTAGGTCGGCGTATCTTGGCCCCCGCTCGGCTGGCTCTCCCCTGTTGATCTCCTTGTGGGGGCTCTCCGTCCTTCCGGGTTGGTTCCGGTCTTGCGCGTGGCGTCTCCATTGCAACCCTACTTGGCCCCATGTGATTCCTGTCCTCTCCGGGTTGGTTCGGTCTTGGCCTGTCCTTGCTACCGGGTGTTGGTCTCCCCCTCCGTTAGGGTCGCTCGGTTCCTGCCCACTCTGCTCCTGGATATGTCTCCCGGTTTGGGTGTCGGGGCATCTCCGGCTCCCTTTTCGTGTGTCGGGGTGTCGGACCCTCTCCTTTCACCATCGTGGCATCACTGCATCTTCATATCATCACATATATGGTAACTTCTATTGGGATCGTTTCTCACTTGTTACATCGGTGTTCTCTGTCTTCAATTGTGTTCCTGTTCGTTTCCGGTTTCTTGTTCTTTTGTCTTTTGTTTTTGCTGTTCTGTATCTTGTTTGGTCCTCCTTACCTTTTTCTTGGGTCTTGTGTCTTGGCCGGGGGTCCTCTGGTTGTCCTTTGGGTCCTGCGTTCCTCCGGCGTGGTTTCTGTCTCTTGGTCGTGGTTGTCGTGGCGTTTTTCGGTTTTGTTGTCCGTTTGGTGGTTCGGTCTTCGGGTGCTCTGTGTTTCTCTGGGGACCTCCCCTCTCGTTCGTCCTTGCGTTCCTTTACTCTGGTCTTGTGTTTGTGCGCGGCTGGGGTGGTCTTGCTTTGTTGCTGCTCTGTCTTCTGGTGGCTTGGCTTCTTGTGCTACCTTTGTCTATCTGCTCTGGCCTGTTGGTGGTCTGTCTTGTTTGGTCTGGGCCGTTTCTACTACTGTCCTGGTCCGGTCGTTCGTTGGTTTATCGTTGTCTGGTTTGTCTGTCCTTCTTGCTGTCGTGGTTGGGTCATTGTTTAGCTTTCTTGGTGTCTGCTGTTGGTGTTTGGGTGCCTCTCTTCTTTGTCTCAACTCAAGGAAAGAAAAACGATGGAGGGAAGAGGTGGACATACCTTTTGATGCAAAGAGTTTCAGATCCTCGACCCGGATGCGGGTACTTGCGGGGTCTTTGGTTCGTTCGGGTTTGGAGGCGCAATCCGGTGGACTCGTTGGACTTAAATGAGCGCCCTTTCCAGCCCACTCTTGGTCGTGGTTGGTGGTTGTCCCTCATCCCGTCGTCGACTGGCGGCCAGGGACTTGAGGTCGCAATCCATCCTAGGGTTTGCCCAGTCAGTGAGGCTTCCTATGGTAGAAATGCCATCAAACCAAGATAGAGCCTCCGTCCATCACTAATTGATCTTCTCGGTTCAGTTTCCATTAGAACCTCATCATCACTTTCAGGGTTCAACCGACCCCACAGTCCCTGGGTGCCCTCTTACTTTCGGGTCACGGACCTCGATACGGTTCAGCTCAAGGTTAGGGCGGGTTTTACACTCTATATAAACCTCACTACCATACGAGGTGAGGGGATTGAAAACACACAATCTGAGACTCAGATTCAGATACATACTGATAGACATAAATTATTAGCGGCTTACGATCTAGATCACCTTTCCCAGTTCTTTATTCCTTAGCTCTGTGCTTCTAGCAGAGCCGTTTGTGATTAAGTTCATCAACTGACTTAGCCTTCGGAGGTGGACTCCCGACCCCTGCGGTCGGGCCACATCTGACGCTTTCGTTTTGCAGGTCATCACGAGGAGATCTAAGGGTTGAGCAGATTTTGGACGCATCAACATGATTTAAGGTTTAATCTATTTAATCATGTTTCTAGCGCAAAATGAAACTAATAAATAAATTCTATTTGGATTTGCATGAGGATTTGATTGGATGTTTGTTAGTATTTCTTTTGGTTCAAATGCTTATCCCATAGGTTGACCATGCTAGTGTGAATTGTTGCTGCTTATGTTTTATGCTAGAAAAGTAGAACTTATCATTGCATCTATATTGTCTCTAGTTTAAATGGTTGCTATCAAGAATATTATTGCTGACCTCACCAAAGGAGATAAGCTGAATGAGAGGAATTATGACCTCTGGCACCGAAAGGTACAATATCTCCTGGAAGAGCAGGAAATGCTGGAAACCATAACCAGACCATGTCCCAACCTGAAGAAGGTACAATTGCACAACATCGCAGAGACCTTGAGATTTACAATGCCTGGAAGAGGAAGGACAAGGTAGATAGGATTACTATCCTAAGCTCTATGAGGGATGATCTGATGCTTCAATTTGAGAAGCATAGGACTGCAAAGTCTTCGTGGGAGGTAGTGAAGTTCCAGTATGGAGGTCCACTACTAGAGGCTGCGAGCTTGGACTCACTTTTTGTAAAACCCAGCCCTAACCTTGACCCGGAAACCTTGTTATTTGTAGGTCCGATGACCCGAAGTAAAGTAAGAAGTCAGCTTTGGGCCATCCCAGTGGAGGACTTGGTGTCTGGCTTTGAATCCATGAGAGTTGATGATGAAGTTCTATTTATGGAAACTGAATCTTGATGAAGATCGGATTAGTTGATGGACTTGGAGTGCTCTCTATCTTGGTTTGAAGGCATTTCTACCTATTAGGTAAGTCACTTGACATGTGTGCAAAACCCTTTAGGATTGGATTTGATCCGGGTCTTCAATTCCCGCTTTGGAATTGGTCTCCCGCATTGGCCGATTGTGGGACCAGTCACCACTCGACCAATGAGTGCTTTTTTGGCAATTAGGTTTTTCTTGCTCTATTTAAGTCCAATCTCGAGTCTACTTCGTATTTGCTGCCTCCAAACTCTTTGGAGCGAACCAAAGACCTCTCGCAAGTCATCTCTCTTGCATCCTTGGTGATTTTCTTGACGGATCTTCGTCAAAACTCTTCCTTTTCATCAAAAGGTATGTCTACACTCTCTTCTTCTCCTCTATCTCTTATTTACTTTCCTTTTTGAGTTGAGACAGTAGAGGAGATGCTGCATTCTCTGTTGCAAACATCTCTGGACTTGTCTCTCATGATCATCCTAAGGATTAAAGGCTAGAACAATGATCTTAACCATGATCATTGCAAGCTTTTGAAGGAATCATGATCAAACCATGATCTAATCTTTGTTAAACTTCTGATTTGAATTCTGATCTCCTTGGATCTTCTATATTGATCATGTTAGTAGTTAATTGCTGTGTTTTCTTTTCATGATCCATGATCTATCAATCTCTAGTTGTTCTCTTCTACCATACTATGTGTTCTTCATGAATCATGATAGTTACATATATGGTAGGTTTTGTTTCCTTATTTAGATTTATGCTTTTAAGCCTATTTCCTTGAAGATCTAAGTATGCTTTTCATGATACCTTTACGTGAAGCAATGATCCATCCTCCTATTGTTCTTGTCTTTGATTTCTATTTTGAATTCTTCAAGATCCATGGTTGATCTAATTATGGTAACTTTTTGTTTCCTAATTTGGATCTTGATGTCTTGTTTGGATTAATGTTTTGAGGTCCCCTATATGTTAGAATACTACTGATGTAGTTTACCCCTTGATTAGTACCCTTTTGAACCACCAAATTCGGATTTTATATCTTAAAACTCTGTTTTTTAGGGCTCATTGTCTACATTGGTCGATTGGGACCAGTCGACCAATCCACTCGACCAATGAGTACAGCAACTGCAGAATTGGTCTGTGTTGGATGTTTTGGTATCTTTTCTATTAGGGATCTTTCCTAATATGTTGTATACACTTGTTTAGGACCTTCTTCTCAAGTTTGCCAAGATCTTACTTGATTTCTTAGGATTCCTTTGCGAGTTATAAAAGGTAAGGATGGTTATTTCCTTAATTACATAGATAGCATGAATCTAGTTTCTATATTTGAAAATCATTGATATGTTTTCCTTAATTAGATTCTTACAATGATATACTACTGTTGCATAACCTTGATTACAGTAGCATTGCTTAAATTGATTCATGTATGATTTACTTACCAATTATATACAAAGTGATTGTAATTATTGATTTCTTTCCATATATGAAGTTACCATATATGTGGTGATATGAATTGATGCATGTGTATGCTTAAGTATGGTTTGGAAAGGAGAGGTGTCCTTTTGACACTTCTGTCCTTGGACTACTACGGGAATATTATGGGATGTTTCCGGAGATGCCCTCTGGACACCTTCCTAAACTGTTGGATGACATATCTAGGATTGTCTAGTAGTGTTTGGCTAGGATGTCCTGTTATGTCAGACCCTAATCGGAGGGGTATTGAGACCGAACGACCCGTGGTAGCAATGGGGATTCATGGGCGCTCAAGACCGGTAACCAACCTGTGAGAGGACAGGAATCACATTGTGGGGGCCATTTATTGGTAGGGTTGCATATGGTTAGACTTGGGCTCACGGGCGCTTAAGACCGGTAACCAACCCGTGAGAGGACGTGAGAGCTTCCCGTTTACCATATGTGGATGATCAATAGGGTTGATGAGTCCGTAGTCAGGGACTATGAGGACTCTAGTGTGAAGGATACCGGAAAGGATCGTCAGGGACGAGGAATGGACGTATCTGGATCTGACTTGATGTAACTAAGTAGAAGACTTGCATTTGGCTAGGTTTTACCCTGACATGCGCCGGTACTTAGACCAATGGTGATGTGAGAGAGTGGTGACTTAACCCCCAGCCATGGAATGTCCCGAGGGATGCCGGACCCATTACCAACTGATGATGAGTGATTGAGACCTTCCTAAAGAAGTACGGTGCTATGACTTAAAGCATGTCTACCAATAGAGACCAGCATACATAGAGTTAGATTCGTTCATTCATTGCTTGTCTCATATCATATTGCATTTATGTTTGTTCGAAATCCTGCCATTTATGTTATTATGGATTTAATCGCCTTCTTGAGTTTCTTTGAAACTCATTCCTTTATTGTACAATGTTTGTTAGACTATTCTGCAGTGCCGAGTGTTATGACGGTCCCTATGAAGAAGCGCAAGGCGAAGAGGCATATCTCCAGGAAGGTGATTGCGGTTACAACAATTACACTGAAGATCCCGCGAGTGGTTATGCTTCGTACGATGCTTAGTCCGACCATTGAGTGGAAGCGTCCTTGTGCCATTTATGAGATTTATACTTATAAGGATGTTGTCTATAAAGTGGAGAACAATTTAGTTACCCATTGTACTTGCTACTGGGATTAGATTTTGTCTAGTTTATTCTCGTTTAGAGCTACTTTTCCGCTGGTTGTAGAGTGGGATTTTTGCCTCACTTTACTTATCTGTTTTGACACTCTGATTATATCTAGTATTCTGATTTATTTATGATTCATTCTTTCCTTATTGGATCTATGGTTTATCTTCCGCACTTTTATTATGATTGTTCATGATTATGTTATTGTTTATGTGGGAGGTTGATTACTCGATACCTGATCTTCGGGCTGTGGATCACACTCTCGGGTATGCCAGATAGGGTACCGGCTGGGAGGATGTGATAGATTGGTATCAGAGCTCAAGGTTCGAGGAGATCCTAACCACAAAAGACAATAACTGAACATTCCTGAGTCATTTATCTGAGATGACTCTTCTACTCTTATAGGTGAATAATAGAACACTTGGATTAGAAACTTAACCTTTGAGGCATAACAGAACATTTCCGAATAACATATCATAATTATACTTGAACAAATGTCACTAATGCAAGGAAAAGAAAGGTGCATAATATACAATAATTAAGTGAAACAAAATGAACTTCATTAATTTCAAAAGTTTTTACATCGATTACATCTGAAATGCATAAATGGAAATCCTAGGGTACAGCCTATCTAGGTGATCTTCTCGATCTCTCGTATGCTCCGAACTCCTCCGCTAGCCGAGTCACTTGATGCTCTATCCTATCCCGTCGTGACTCCATCCTCTCATACATCTGCTCTGTCCGACCTCCATCCTCTCTAGCATGGAAGTCATCGATCTCATCTGTGCCCCAAGATTTGAAGTCTCTGGAACCGCATGTGAAGGGCCACTCGCCTCGAAGTGTGATGAAGGAAACTCGTGATGCACCGGCTCAGCCTCGTGCATATTTGCATCATCTCCGGCCCGATCATCACTATCGGGACCGATATCCTCTCCTCCATCCTCCGACTCCTGATCCTCATCCTCCGATTCCTCATCATCCTCACCCTCCGGACCAGAAGATCTCTCTGACTGCTGCAGTCTCATTTGACGAATGGTTCGAGTCCCAATAGAGTATCCCCGTGAACCAGTGTCCACTAGTGTATTCTCGAAGCTCACCCCGAAATGCCTGAAGATCAAGGTCAGTAGCCTCCCGTAGCAAAGGTTCCGCATGCTAGGCCGCAGAACTAAGTCCAAAGCATGACCTGCTGAATGATGTAGGAGAGATCGATCTCGAAGCCCATGTAGATGCGGTAGATGACTAAGGCCTCCATCACTGTGACCCGATGGTGATGACCGGCTTTCGGCATAATGTTTCGGCCGACTATGCTACCGATAATCCGTGCAGAATCCGTCATCCGTCCGCTGGTCCACGGAGTGAAGCATCGACGGCTATCCCATAGCGTAGAGCATATCTCGCGAAGCTCGTACGGCATCGGATGGGCTGTCCGGATCTGCTCCTGCAGGTATCCACACACACTGCTGTGGATAGTAAGGAACTTGCAAGATCTCAGCCAGTGCTCGCGTGGAGAAGCGAATCTGAGTCCGGAAGACCCTGCTCCTGAGGACAAGTCTAAGTGGATGTCCTTGGCCTCGAGCCTCCTCTGTGTAGGTAAGGTTGCTGAAAAACAACCTCACTAGTTCCGGGTATACCGGCAGATCCTCGGTGAAGAGATGAGTCCACTGCAATGTGTCGAATCTTTGCCGAATCCTAAAGACTCTGAGCTGGCGTAAGTGAAGTAGACGTCCCATCTCGATATTGTAGTAATCGAAGTAGGCCTCGTACGGGAACTCGGCCTCGAGGTGTGTCAAACATGTCCGGCCTCCTAACCTCCCGTCTAGGCTCGAAGGAACTTGACCTCTGCCCCTAAGAGCACCTACAATGCGACCACGACCTCTACCTCGTCCTCGCCCTCCCCTCTGCATAGTGTGTATCTGTGAAAGAGACAAGAGACAATTCCAGTTAGTGCTACCTTAAGATTTGAGCCAAAAGGGTATTTTCGTAATTTTTTGGAAAATTTCAAATTTGGGGGAAATTTGATTTGAACATACTAGCATGTGCGCAATACTTGGAATTTCATGTCTATGAAGTTTGTTTGATGAAAATCGATCGAAAACTTGGATTAAAGCGAAAAATTCAGCAAGAAGGAAATTTGGGGATTTTGCAATTTAGGTCAAAATTGGATTTTTGAAAAGTTGAAATTGGTTAAATCAAATTGTATGGACCTATCTACAATATCATCTTGAGCATGTAGCATTTGATCTCGTGCGAAAATTTCAAGCGGTTTGAGAGAAAACAAAATTTTTCTAAAGATAACGATTTCGGTATGAAAACGTTGCGAGATGAACACCAATATGTTAAAACTTGTTGTCTATGCATGGCATTGTGTTTAAAACCTAGGGAATATGTTTCTAAGCATTCCTAAGCATGATTTCTAGCATTGGATACAAGCAAAGCATGGTTTTGTTTGAAATGCAAGCATGAGAAGATGAAAATGGAAGAAAGAATAGGAGATTTACCTTGTTTGTGATGATTGTGTGTTGTTGTGTTGTTGTTGAAGCACCTAAACACCTCAAGAGCACTTGTGAGAACTTTTGGAGACTTTCCCTAGAGCTCTCTCACCTTTGGAAGAAGTTAGAATGAGGTTGGAATGTGGAAATGAGGCTTATAATGCGAATTTTTGCATTAATTGCGCGCATTGGTCGACTCATTGGTCGACTGGGTCAGTCGACCAATCACTCGACCAATGGTCACAGAGACCTCTTTTGCTGTTGAATTTTTGGAAAATGTGATTTTTGCCATATGGATTATTGTTTGATGACTATATGGATATATTTGAGCATGATTTAAGATTTCCAATCATTTGGTCAAGTGGATTTTTGATGATTTTAAGTAAAGTGTGGAAGCAAGTTGTTGATGATGTTCTTGGATATCTTGCTTCTGATTTGGAAACCAAGGTGATACACTAGGTGGGAAAAGTTAAAGAAGAGAAGGGAGTTTCACCTTGGGGAGCTCCGGTCTTGTTTGTCAAGAAGAAAGACGGTAGTATGCGCTTGTGCATCGACTACCGTGAGTTGAATAAGCTGACTATCAAGAATAGATACCCGCTGCCCAGAATTGATGATCTCTTCGATCAGTTGAAGGGTGCAGTTGTGTTCTCAAAGATTGACTTAAGGTCCGGATATCACCAATTGAAAGTGAAGTCTAGTGATATCTTCAAGACAGCTTTCCGAACGCGGTATGGTCACTACGAGTTTAGAGTCATGCCCTTCGGATTGACCAATGCTCCTGCGGTGTTCATGGACCTCATGAACCGAGTATTTCACGATGTGCTTGATAATTTTGTGATTGTTTTCATTGATGACATCTTGATCTATTCAAAGAGCGAAGAAGAGCATGCGAGTCATCTAAGTTTCACTTTGCAAAGGTTGCGAGAAAAGAAGTTGTTCGCTAAGTTTAGCAAGTGTGATTTCTGGCTTAAGAGAGTGGTATTCCTTGGTCATGTAGTTTCAGCCGAAGGTATTCGTGTCGATCCTGAAAAGGTTCAAGCTATGGCTGATTTGGAAAGACCGAAGTCAGTAACGGAAATAAGAAGTTTTCTTGGATTGGCGGGTTACTACAGAAGGTTTATTGAGAACTTTTCTCGGTTGGCTGCTCCTATGACTAAGTTGACCAGGAAAGAAGAAAAGTTTGTTTGGTCTGACGCTTGCGAGAAGAATTTCCAAGAGTTGAAAGATAGATTGACAAGTGCCCCGGTTTTGACTATACCTGATAGTTCCGGTGGTACGACAGTTTATACTGATGCGTCAAAGATTGGATTGGGTTGCGTACTGATGCAACATGGCAAGGTCGTAGCCTATGCTTCTCGGCAATTGAAAGATTATGAGCGGAATTACCCCACTCACGATCTAGAACTTGCCGCTGTTGTCTTTGCTTTGAAGATTTGGAGACATTACCTCTACGGTGAGAAGATTGCCATTTTCACGGATCATAAGAGTTTGAAATACTTCTTTACCCAAAAGGAGTTGAACATGAGACAAAGGAGATGGTTGGAACTAGTCTCCGATTATGATTGTGATATTCAAGTATCACCCCGGGAAAGCAAACGTTGTTGCTTGATGCTCTTAGTAGGAAGAACCAGAAGAAGACTTTGGATTTGAATGCTTTGAGTTTACCATTGTGGTCTTCTATTGAGAGTTTTGATTTGGAAATCGTCCCTGAGAATTCTAATTTTATTCTTTCCGCCATGACGGCAAGATCTGGTCTTAGAGATAAGATTGTTGCTCTGCAGAGTTCTGATCAAGAGCTTTTGATCAAAGTTGAGAAGATTTCTTCGAATCCTAAGTCGGACCCCGACTTTGGTATATCCATGGATGGTGCTTTGTTGTTTAGAGGAAGACTGTGTGTGCCTGCAAACGAAGGAATTAGGAAAGAAATATTGAACGAAGCACACCAGTCAGTCTTTACTATACACCCGGGAAGCACCAAGATGTACAAGGACTTGAAGGAACATTTTTGGTGGATTGGTCTGGAGGCTGATGTTAATGATTTTGTTGCCAAGTGTGAGACTTGCCAACGTGTGAAAGCCGTTCGACAACCTCCATCTGGATTACTTCGACCTCTTCCTATTCCTAGTTGGAAGTGGGAGGATATCTCCATGGACTTTGTGACTAGCTTGCCTCGGACAAGTAAAGGCAATGACACTGTGTGGGTGATTGTTGATAGGTTGACCAAATCAGCCCATTTCATTCCTATGAAGATCACTCATACTCCGGATAAGCTAGCAAGGCTTTACGTGGATAATGTGGTTCGTCTGCATGGTGTGCCATTGAGTATTGTTTCGGATCGTGATCCTAGGTTCACCTCAAGGTTTTGGAATAGTTTGCAGAAGGCCTTGGGAACCCAATTGAACTTGAGTACAGCTCATCATCCACGGTCGATGGACAATCCGAGTGGACAATTCGGACATTGGAGGACATGCTCGGATCTTGTGTGGTGGATATGGGTGGTAATTGGGATGAACACCTAGCTTTGGTTGAGTTTGCCTATAACAACGGTTATCAAGCAACAATAGGCATGGCTCCATTCAAGGCTTTGTATGGCAGTACTTGTAGGACACCTTTGTACTTGGATCGAGACAGGTGAAAGAAAAGTCTTAGGTCCTGAAATGATTGAAGCTACGAGTGCTATGGTAGATATGATAAGAGAAAGGATTAAGTCAGCCAGTCAAGACAGAAATCTTATGCTTGATAAGAGAAGGACCGATTTGGAATTTCAAGTTGGAGAGAAAGTATTTTTGAAGGTTTCACCAATGAAGGGTGTGATGAGATTCAATGTTAAGGGGAAGCTTAGCCCTCGTAACATTGGACCTTTCGAGATTTTGGAAAAGGTTGGACCTGTTGCGTATCGATTAGCATTACCTCCGCCTCTTGCTGGTGTTCACAATGTGTTTCATATTTCGATGCTCCGAAAATACATAGAGAATCCGGAACACATTTTGCAGCAAGCACCTGAAGGACTTAGTGCTGATTTGACCTACGATGAAGAACCGGCCGAAATCTTGGATAGGAAGGACAAGCAGCTGCGGAATCGCACCATCCCTATGGTGAAGATTCGGTGGAAGAACCATACCCCTGAAGAAGCTTCTTGGGAGAAGGAAGAAGACATGAAGGAGAAGTTTCCTTACCTCTTTGGAAGCACAGGTACGCTTTCAATTTCGAGGACGAAATTTCTTTAAGGGGGGGAGAATGTAAAACCCAGCCCTAACCTTGACCCGGAAACCTTGTTATTTGTAGGTCCGATGACCCGAAGTAAAGTAAGAAGTCAGCTTTGGGCCATCCCAGTGGAGGACTTGGTGTCTGGCTTTGAATCCATGAGAGTTGATGATGAAGTTCTATTTATGGAAACTGAATCTTGATGAAGATTGGATTAGTTGATGGACTTGGAGTGCTCTCTATCTTGGTTTGAAGGCATTTCTACCTATTAGGTAAGTCACTTGACATGTGTGCAAAACCCCTTTAGGATTGGATTTGATCTGGGTCTTCAATTCCCTGTTTTGGAATTGCTGTCAGCATTGGTCGACTGGACCAGTCCACTCGACCAATGAGTGCTGTTTTTGGCAATAGGTTTTTCTTGCTCTATTTAAGTCCAACTCGAGTCTCCGTTTGCTGCCTCCAAACTCTTGGCGCCGCCTCTGCAAGTCATCTCTCTTGCATCCTTGGTGATTTTCTTGACGGATCTTCGTCAAAACTCTTCCTTTTCATCAAAAGGTATGTCTACATTCTCTTCTTCTCCTCTATCTCTTATTTTCTTTCCTTTTTGAGTTGAGACAGTAGAGGAGATGCTGCATTCTCTGTTGCAAACATCTCTGAACTTGTCTCTCATGATCATCCTAAGGATTAAAGGCTAGAACAATGATCTTAACCATGATCATTGCAAGCTTTTGAAGGAATCATGATCAAACCATGATCTAATCTTTGTTAAACTTCTGATTTGAATTCCGATCTCCTTGGATCTTCTATATTGATCATGTTAGTAGTTAATTGCTGTGTTTTCTTTTCATGATCCATGATCTATCAATCTCTAGTTGTTCTCTTCTACCATACTATGTGTTCTTCATGAATCATGATAGTTACATATATGGTAGGTTTTGTTTCCTTATTTAGATTTATGCTTTTAAGCCTATTTCCTTGAAGATCTAAGTATGCTTTTCATGATACCTTTACCTGAAGCAATGATCCATCCTCCTATTGTTCTTGTCTTTGATTTCTATTTTGAATTCTTCAAGATCCATGGTTGATCTAATTATGGTAACTTTTTGTTTCCTAATTTGGATCTTGATGTCTTGTTTGGATTAATGTTTTGAGGTCCCCTATATGTTAGAATACTACTGATGTAGTTTACCCCTTGATTAGTACCCTTTTGAACCACCAAATTCGGATTTTATATCTTAAAACTCTGTTTTTTTAGGCTACTGTCTACATTGGTCGATGATTGGTCGACTGGACCAGTCGACCAATCCACTCGACCAATGAGTACAGCAACTCCAGAATTGGTCTGTGTTGGATGTTTTGATATCTTTTCTGTTAGGGATCTTTCCTAATATGTTGTATACACTTGTTTAGGACCTTCTTCTCAAGTTTGCCAAGATCTTACTTGATTTCTTAGGATTCCTTTGCGAGTTATAAAAGGTAAGGATGGTTATTTCCTTAATTACATAGATAGCATGAATCTAGTTTCTATATTTGAATATCATTGATATGTTTTCCTTAATTAGATTCTTACAATGATATACTATTGTTGCATAACCTTGATTACAGTAGCATTGCTTAAATTGATTCATGTATGATTTACTTACCAATTATATACAAAGTGATTGTAATTATTGATTTCTTTCCATATATGAAGTTACCATATATGTGGTGATATGAATTGATGCATGTGTATGCTTAAGTATGGTTTGGAAAGGAGAGGTTTCCTTTTGACACTTCTGTCCTTGGACTACTACGGGAATATTATGGGATGTTTCCGGAGATGCCCTCTGGACACCTTCCTAAACTGTTGGATGACATATCTAGGATTGTCTAGTAGTGTTTGGCTAGGATGTCCTGTTATGTCAGACCCTAATCGGAGGGGTATTGAGACCGAATGACCCGTGGTAGCAATGGGGATTCATGGGCGCTCAAGACCGGTAACCAACCCGTGAGAGGACAGGAATCACATTGTGGGGGCCATTTATTGGTAGGGTTGCATATGGTTAGACTTGGGCTCACGGGCGCTTAAGACCGGTAACCAACCCGTGAGAGGACGTGAGAGCTTCCCGTTTACCATATGTGGATGATCAATAGGGTTGATGAGTCCGTAGTCAGGGACTATGAGGACTCTAGTGTGAAGGATACCGGAAAGGATCGTCAGGGATGAGGAATGGACGTATCTGGATCTGACTTGATGTAACTAAGTAGAAGACTTGCATTTGGCTAGGTTTTACCCTAACATGCGCCGGTACTTAGACCAATGGTGATGTGAGAGAGTGGTGACTTAACCCCCAGCCATGGAATGTCCCGAGGGATGCCGGACCCATTACCAACTGATGATGAGTGATTGAGACCTTCCTAAAGAAGTACGGTGCTATGACTTAAAGCATGTCTGCCAATAGAGACCAGCATACATAGAGTTAGATTCATTCATTCATTGCTTGTCTCATATCATATTGCATTTATGTTTGTTCTAAAATCTTGCCATTTATGTTATTATGGATTTAACTGCCTTACTGAGTTTCTTTGAAACTCATTCCTTTATTGTACAATGTTTGTTAGACTATTCTGCAGGTACTGAGTATTATGACGGTCCCTATGAAGAAGCGCAAGGCGAAGAGGCATATCTCCGGGAAGGTGATTGCGGTTACAACAATTACACTGAAGATCCCGCGAGTGGTTATGCTTCGTACGATGCTTAGTCCGACCATTGAGTGGAAGCGTCCTTGTGCCATTTATGAGATTTATACTTATAAGGATGTTGTCTATAAAGTGGAGAACAATTTAGTTACCCATTGTACTTGCTACTGGGATTAGATTTTGTCTAGTTTATTCTCGTTTAGAGCTACTTTTCCGCTGGTTGTAGAGTGGGATTTTTGCCTCACTTTACTTATCTGTTTTGGACACTCGATTATATCTAGTATTCTGATTTATTTATGATTCATTCTTTCCTTATTGGATCTATGGTTTATCTTCCGCACTTTTATTATGATTGTTCATGATTATGTTATTGTTTATGTGGGAGGTTGATTACTCGATACCTGATCTTCGGGCTGTGGATCACACTCTCGGGTATGCCAGATAGGGTACCGGCTGGGAGGATGTGACACTTTTGATGGTTAATGAGGTAGTATCTAACCATCATGTCCAGCATGATAAGTGAGTTGAGCGCATGTGGGCACCAAAAGCCTAATGAAGAACAAGTCTTTGCAGTCATCAGGTCACTGGCAAAGAGTTGGGAGCACATGAAGATCTTCTTGACTCATGCTGATGATGTCAAGACTTTTGATCAAGCTGCCAAGCATGTTGAGCTGGAGGAGGATCGGATGTTGGCTAATGCCCTTCTCACTGAAGTATTTGCTGCTGAAGCAAAAACCAATAAGGGTGCAGGCTTTAAGTGCAAGAGAGAAAAAGCTCAACCTTAGCGTTTCAGGCAAAGTAATAAGGGTGGGAACAGAAACAAGAGTGGCCTCAAGCGTTCAAGGGGGACCAATGCTGGAAAAAATAAATCGTCTTTGATTTGCTTCAATTGCCGAAAGCCTGATCACTTTGCTCGTGATTGCACTAAGCAGGAGTTATGTACTTTGTGTTATACCTCATCTTTTTATGTAACAAGTTCTTCTATCCTTGTTGAATTAAGTCCTTTGTGGATTGTGGATTCAGATGCGACATAACACATAACAAGGGAATGCTTGAGCTTCGTGGAATACCATCATATTCCAAGAGGAAGCAAAAGAATAACAATGGGGAACAACTCAAGTGTGGAGGTTCATGGCATTGGCACGTACAAATTAGTTTTGAGAGGTGGTCGGACGTTGTTACTCCATGATGTGCTGTATGCTCCAGACATTCGGTGAAATCTTGTTTCTATTAATTTTCTTATGGGACATGGTTTTGGAGTTGTATTTGAGAACAATTCTTTAGTTTTGTATCTAGGTGATACAGTTTATGGTTGTGGTTTTCTACAAAATGGTTTTATTGTATTATATACAATTGATTATTTATCTAATTCTAGTAGTGCTTTTGTATGCCAAAATACTATGTGTATTGATTCTATTGTGTGACATGCTAGACTAGGACATATTGGCTTAGATAAGATGAACATGTTGGCAAAAGAAGGCCTATTGGGCCAAGGTTCACTATCTGGTCTACCAACTTGTGAATCATGTCTAGCAAGGAAAGCAACTAAAAAACCATTAAAAAAAAGAAGGCTTAGAGAGCCTCTCTTCCTCTAGAATTTATCCATTCAGACGTTTGTGGACCCATGAATGTGCATACTAGAAAAGGACAAGCTTTTCATCACATTTATAGATGACTATACACGGTATGGTCATATTTATCTAATTTCTCATAAGTCAGAAGTTCTAGAATGTTGTAAGAAGTTCATGAGCTTAGTAGAGAATCAGTTAGATAAAATAATTAAAACTCTTAGAACGGATAGAGGTCGAGAATATCTCTCCGATATGTTCAAAGGGTTGTGTGATGAAAATGGAATATCTAGGCAACTCACTATTCTAGGGACTCCACAACAAAATGGGGTTGCTGAGAGGAGGAATAGAACCCTGCTACACATGGTGAGATCCATGATGGCACAGGAAAACCTACCCATCTCTTATTGGGTAGATGCTTTGCTGACTGCAGCCTATATCCTCAACAAAGTTCCAATGAAATTGGTTCCTTCCACACCATTGGAGTTGTGGACTAGAAGGAAGCCAGATTTGAGTCACATGCGTGCAGGGGGTTATGTAGCATATGTTCATTCTAATTCTCACCAATATGGGAAGCTTGGACCCAAATGAAGAAAGTGTGAAACCCAGCCCTAACCTTGACCTGGAAACCCTGCTGTTTGTAGGTCCAAAGACCCAAAGTAAAGGAAGAAGCCAACTATGGGCCATCTCAGTGGAAGACATGGTGTTTGACCTAGAACCCATGGAAGTTGATGGTGGTGTTCCATACTTGGAAACTTGTTCAGAATTGGAAAGGAAACTACATCTTGTTGAAGATGAATCTAGTTGATGGACTTGAAGTATAGTTAGACATGATTCAAAGGCATTTCTCTATACTAGGTAAGTCATATGTTGTGTTGGGAGAAGCTTATTAGGTTTGGACTTGATTTGGACCTTCAATTCCCTGTCTTGGCCTTACTAACTTGCTTGGTCGACTGGGTGGTTGATTGGGCCAATCGACCAACCAATCGACAAACAAGGTCAGAATTTGCCAAGATCTTCTATTTAGATCTGTTTGTGCTCTATATAATAGGAGTACGAGTTTCTTAGCCTCCTTTGTTTCTAAAACCCTCAGAGAACATGGGAAGACTCTCTTAAAGCCTCACCTTGATGTTTGTGAGGAACTTTGCACGACTTCAAGCTTCTCATCTCCTATTCTTCAATCAAAGGTTAGTAATCTCTCTTGTGTTGTATTGATCTACTCTTACTATGTTTATTCTTTGTGATTGAGACTATGAAGAAGATGCTGCATCAACCATCTCTTCTACAATCTCTTTTCATTCTTAAGGTTTTATGATCTTCATATTGATCTTCGCCAAGATCCTTGTGAAATCTTCATGAAGCCATGATCATTCTTTTGATTTGATATCTTAGCATGTTAGATCTGTTTTGCATGATAGTTTCATGTATGATCTCTTGCTAATCTTCTACTAGAATGAGATCCTATCATCTCTAGTTTTTCCTTTGAATTCATAGCAAGTTTTCATTGAAAACTATGAATTTTACCAAATTAGAAAGTCACGTTTCCAAATTAGTAAGTAGTGTTTTTTTATTTTTTTTATTTTTTTATTTATTTATTTTTTTTTTTTTATCATTGTTAGTGTCTAATCTATGCTATTTTAGAGTTAGATTACTGTTCTAGAGGTTTTCTTCAAGTTTCGTAGTGTTTCAAATCTTGTAGAATGAGTTTCGGATAAAAAACCAAAATTATGCTGCTTACTGTTTCAGGTGGTTGATTGCTTGGTCGATTGGACCAAGCTACCACCCAATCGACCAAGCAAGACAGTAGTTGTGTTCTTCGTCAGATTTGATTCGTTTGATCTTCGATCTTTTAGGCGTCTTTCCTAATGATGTATCTATGTTTGTTTAGGGCTTATTTGCTACGTTTGGAACCACTCTCTTTGATCTTTGGATATTCATCGAAGCTATTTAAGGTAAGGACAATTATTTCCATAATTACTTAGATTGCGTGAATCTTAGTTTCTATTTTTGGATTCTCTTAGATTCACTACCATAAATGTACTTTCTTATTATTCTATTACTGATACAAGTACTTTAACTACAGTAGTATCATGTTCATGTATTCTTTCAATTATGAATACTTATTCTTGTCAGTTACATATGCAATTGATCATGTTTATGTGTATCTTTCTATAAGATGAGATATCGGTTGTGTATGTTATGATCGATTTGAGAATGTGATTGAATATGTATATTTGGGATTGGGATGTGTCCTTTGGACATTTTTGTCCTTTGACATCAGTGGGAATAGTATGGGATATTTCCGATGGTGCGCCTTGACACTTTCCCGGATTATTGATTGTCACAACTAGGGCTTGTCTAGCAGTGTTTGGCTAGGATGTCCCTGTTATATCAGACCCGATTCGGAAGAGTATTGAGACCGAACGACCCATGGCAACAATGGGGATTCATGGGCGCTCAAGACCGGTAACCAATCAGTTAGAGGACATGAATCACATTGTGGGGGCCATTTATTGGTAGGGTTGCAAATAGTAGACTTGGGCTCATGGGCGCTCGAGACCGGTGAGTTATATCCGTGAGGGGACATGAGAGCTTCCCGTTTATTATTTGTGGATGACCAATAGGGCTAATAAGTCTGTAGTCCGGGACTATGCTGACTCTAGTGTGAAGGATACCAGAAAGGATTGCTTGGGGTGAGGAATGGACATGTCTGGACTTGAGTTGATATGACTAAGTAGATGACTTGCATTTGGCTAGGTTTTACCTTGACATGCGCCAATACTTAGACCAAATGATGATATGAGAGAGCGTGACTTAAACCCCAACCATGGATTGTCTTGAGGGATGAAGGACCCATTACCAACCGAGGATGAGTGATATGAGACCTACCCAAAGAAGTATGGTGCTATGACTTAAAGCATGTCTGCCTATAGAGACCAGCATACATAGAGTTAGATTCATACGTACATTGTCTGTTTCATATCACATTGCATCATGCTATGTTCTGCAATCATGTTATTTATGTTGTGGATTAACTTGCCTTGCTGAGTTCTTTTTAACTCACTCCTTTTTGTGCAAATACCTTTTTTTAGATTATTCTACTGGTACTGAGTATTATGACGGCCAATATGAAGAAGTGCAAGCTGAGGAAGCATACTTCACGCAAGGTGTTGGCGGTTACAAAGATCTTGGTGATGATTCCTCGTGTGATCATGTTACGTACCATGATTAGCCCAACCGTGGAGGGGAAGCGACCGTGCTTGATATCTAAAGTTTATCCTTATAAGGATGTTCTTTATAAAGTAGAAGATACTTTAGTTTAGTTTGAACATTCTTTCTTTACTTTCTTTTGGGAACAAGTATCATTTCTCTTTTGACTTATGAGCTACATTCAACTGTAACTGTGGAGTGAGATTCCGCCTCACTCTACTCCTTTTTGATTATATACATATTTGGTATCATTTTCTGGCACTCGATTATATTGTCATTCTCTTTATTGATCTTGATCTGTTGTTTGTATTATTACACATTGATTATATTCTGTTCATGATTATGTTATTGCATATGTGGGAGGATGATTTCCTCGATACTTGTTCTTCGGGGCTGTGGATCACAAACTCGAGTATGCTAGGTAGGGTACCGGCTGGGTGGATGTGACAAAAGTGTATCTTTGTGAGATATTCAACACTCAAATAGTCATGTCTTTATTAAGCTAGATGAGAGTGAAAGGAGAGCGGAACTCAAGTCTAGGGATGCAACATTCTCGGAAAATGATTTTCCATCTCTTGCAAGAGTTAACAAAAAATCATCGAAATTATTTGAAATACAAAATAGTGATCTTGTCACTCCAAGGACTCAGAATCTGGATAATGAACCTAGGGTTCATCCAGAAGATCCTAGTGGGAGTGGAAGTGCAGATGTGATAGCTCCCTCAAAGGGTGAGCAATCTAACATGCACTTGCGCCATAGTGAGCATGGGCTAGTTTCTTGTCGACGTTTCGACATAGAGGATGAAGCCTACATGGTAGCTCTTGAAAAGACTGACTGTGAGGTGATTGAGATGACTCCAGTCGATGAGCATGAACCGAAGAGTGTGCAGGAAGCTCTTGCAGGAATGAGCTCAAAGGAATGGTTGAAAGCGATAGAGGAAGAGTTGGAGTCGATGAAAGTTAACCATGTTTGGGACTTGGTTGACTTACCATCAAGCCGGAAGATAATTGGGAATAAGTGGGTTTTCAAGATCAAGAGAAAGGCGAATGGATCTATTGAGAGATTCAAGGCTCATTTAGTGGCTAAAGGCTATATGTCACATCCTGCCCAAATACACCCAGCCTATACTGTCACATCCTCCCATCCGGTACCCTATCTGGCATACCCGAGAGTGTGATCCACAGCCCGAAGATCAGGTATCGAGTAATCAACCTCCCACATAAACAATAACATAATCATGAACAATCATAATAAAAGTGCGGAAGATAAACCATAGATCCAATAAGGAAAGAATGAATCATAAATAAATCAGAATACTAGATATAATCAGAGTGTCAAAACAGATAAGTAAAGTGAGGCAAAAATCCCACTCTACAACCAGCGGAAAAGTAGCTCTAAACGAGAATAAACTAGACAAAATCTAATCCCAGTAGCAAGTACAATGGGTAACTAAATTGTTCTCCACTTTATAGACAACATCCTTATAAGTATAAATCTCATAAATGGCACAAGGACGCTTCCACTCAATGGTCGGACTAAGCATCGTACGAAGCATAACCACTCGCGGGATCTTCAGTGTAATTGTTGTAACCGCAATCACCTCCCTGGAGATATGCCTCTTCGCCTTGCGCTTCTTCATAGGGACCGTCATAATACTCAGTACCTGCAGAATAGTCTAACAAACATTGTACAATAAAGGAATGAGTTTCAAAGAAACTCAGTAAGGCAGTTAAATCCATAATAACATAAATGGCAGGATTTCAGAACAAACATAAATGCAATATGATATGAGACAAGCAATGAATGAATGAATCTAACTCTATGTATGCTGGTCTCTATTGGCAGACATGCTTTAAGTCATAGCACCGTACTTCTTTAGGAAGGTCTCAATCACTCATCATCAGTTGGTAATGGGTCCGGCATCCCTCGGGACATTCCATGGCTGGGGGTTAAGTCACCACTCTCTCACATCACCATTGGTCTAAGTACCGGCGCATGTCAGGGTAAAACCTAGCCAAATGCAAGTCTTCTACTTATTTACATCAAGTCAGATCCAGATACGTCCATTCCTCGTCCCTAACGATCCTTTCCGGTATCCTTCACACTAGAGTCCTCATAGTCCCTGACTATGGACTCATCAACCCTATTGATCATCCACATATGGTAAACGGGAAGCTCTCACGTCCTCTCACGGGTTGGTTACCGGTCTTAAGCGCCCGTGAGCCCAAGTCTAACCATATGCAACCCTACCAATAAATGGCCCCCACAATGTGATTCCTGTCCTCTCACGGGTTGGTTACCGGTCTTGAGCGCCCATGAATCCCCATTGCTACCACAGGTCGTTCGGTCTCAATACCCCTCCGATTAGGGTCTGACATAACAGGACATCCTAGCCAAACACTACTAGACAATCCTAGATATGTCATCCAACAGTTTAGGAAGGTGTCCAGAGGGCATCTCCGGAAACATCCCATAATATTCCCGTAGTAGTCCAAGGACAGAAGTGTCAAAAGGACACCTCTCCTTTCCAAACCATACTTAAGCATACACATGCATCAATTCATATCACCACATATATGGTAACTTCATATATGGAAAGAAATCAATAATTACAATCACTTTGTATATAATTGGTAAGTAAATCATACATGAATCAATTTAAGCAATGCTATTGTAATCAAGGTTATGCAACAGTAGTATATCATTGTAAGAATCTAATTAAGGAAAACATATCAATGATATTCAAATATAGAAACTAGATTCATGCTATCTATGTAATTAAGGAAATAACCATCCTTACCTTTTATAACTCGCAAAGGAATCCTAAGAAATCAAGTAAGATCTTGGCAAACTTGAGAAGAAGGTCCTAAACAAGTGTATACAACATATTAGGAAAGATCCCTAATAGAAAAGATACCAAAACATCCAACACGAGACCAATTCGAGTTGCTTGTACTCATTGGTCGAGTGGATTGGTCGACTGGTCCAGTCGACCAATCAGTCGACCAATGCAGACAATAGCCTAAAAAAAACAGAGTTTTAAGATATGAAATCCGAATTTGGTGGTTCAAAAGGGTACTAATCAAGGGGTAAACTACATCAGTAGTATCCTAACATATAGGGGACCTCAAAACATTAATCCAAACAAGACATCAAGATCCAAATTAGGAAACAAAAAGTTACCATAATTAGATCAACCATGGATCTTGATGAATTCAAAATAGAAATCAAAGACAAGAACAATAGGAGGATGGATCATTGCTTCAGGTAAAGGTATCATGAAAAGCATACTTAGATCTTCAAGGAAATAGGCTTAAAAGCATAAATCTAAATAAGGAAACAAAACCTACCATATATGTAACTATCATGATTCATGAAGAACACATAGTATGGTAGAAGAGAACAACTAGAGATGGATAGATCATGGATCATGAAAAGAAAACACAGCAATTAACTACTAACATGATCAATATAGAAGATCCAAGGAGATCAGAATTCAAATCAGAAGTTTAACAAAGATTAGATCATGGTTTGATCATGATTCCTTCAAAAGCTTGCAATGATCATGGTTAAGATCATTGTTCTAGCCTTTAATCCTTAGGATGATCATGAGAGACAAGTCCAAAGATGTTTGCAACAGAGAATGCAGCATCTCCTCTACTGTCTCAACTCAAAAAGGAAAGAAAATAAGAGATAGAGGAGAAGAAGAGAGTGTAGACATACCTTTTGATGAAAAGGAAGAGTTTTGACGAAGATCCGTCAAGAAAATCACCAAGGATGCAAGAGAGATGACTTGCAGAGGTCTTTGGTTCGTTCCAAAGAGTTTGGAGGCAGAAAATACGAAGTAGACTCGAGATTGGACTTAAATAGAGCAAGAAAAACCTAATTGCCAAAGACAGCACTCATTGGTCAAGTGGATTGGTCGACTGGTCCAGTCGACCAATCAGTCGACCAATGCTGACAGCAATTCCAAACTAGGGAATTGAAGACCCAGATCAAATCCAATCCTAAAGGGGTTTTGCACACATGTCAAGTGACTTACCTAATAGGTAGAAATGCCTTCAAACCAAGATAGAGAGCACTCCAAGTCCATCAACTAATCCGATCTTCATCAAGATTCAGTTTCCATAAATAGAACTTCATCATCAACTCTCATGGATTCAAAGCCAGACACCAAGTCCTCCACTGGGATGGCCCAAAGCTGACTTCTTACTTTACTTCGGGTCATCGGACCTACAAATAACAAGGTTTCCGGGTCAAGGTTAGGGCTGGGTTTTACATATACCCTATCTGGTTTACCCTGGGGAGTGATCCACAGCCCCGAAGATCAAGTTTAGGAACGATCATATCCATTTAGCACAATTATATAATCAAAAGCAAGAACAAATCATTGTAATCAAGTATTTTACTAATAAAAGTAAAGAAAGGATCTCATAAGGATCACTAAAGAATATCAGAGTGCGGAATAACAAGATACTAAATCAAAAGACAACTGTAGAGTATAGCGGAAATATACCCCACAACATATGCGGAAGGTAGATCAAAATCTAAAGCAAGCTCTAAGCTAATACAAGTAAAATAAAAGTCTAGAAGAAACAAGAGAATCTAATCCACATCTTCAGTCGGCTCTTCTTCTTCTTCAGTTTTCATCTTCTTTGCTTTAGGGTCATGCTCTTGAAGCTTCAGATCAGCATCTAGCGCACGATCCCATCGGCGAATAAGACAATGCCGGCTTCCATCAATAGGAGTCGTCCGTGCAGCCCAAATCCGAGTGTTGGCTACCTCGCTATTCATTACCTTGTCAAAGGACATCCGGAGCTGAACCATGTAAGGAAAGGTCCTCCGTACTGGGGCACTGGTTCTCTTTCGTACTTGCAATCATATATGCAATGATATGAAACAATATATGCAAATATGCTTCTAACTCTATATATGTATGCTGGTCTCTATTGGCAGACATGCTTTAAGTCATAACACCATACTTCTTTGGGTAGGTCTCAATTCACTCATCCTTGGTTGGCAAAGGGTCCTTCATCCATCTTGGACAATCCATGGTTGGGGTTTAAGTCACCGCTCTCTCACATCACCATTGGTCTAAGTACTGGCGCATGTTAGGGTTAAGCCTAGCCCAATGCAAGTCATCTACTTAGTTATATCAACTCAGATCCAAATACGTCCATTCCTCCCCTCTCGGGATCCTTTCCGGTATCCTTCAAACTAGAGTCAGTGTATCCGACTCTCTCAAATACGGACTCATCAACCCTATAGGTCATCCACATATAGTAAACGGGAAGCTCTTATGTCCTCTCACGGGTTGGTTACCGGTCTTGAGCGCCCATGAGCCCAAGTCTATCCATATGCAACCCTACCCATAAATGGCCCCCACAATGTGATTCATGTCCCCTCATGGGTTGGTTACCGGTCTTGAGCGCCCATGAATCCCCATTGCTGCCATGGGTCGTTCGGTCTCAATACTCTTCCGAATCGGGTTTGATATAACAGGGGTATTCCTAGCCAAACACTGCTAGACCAATCCTAGGTATGTCAACCAGTAGTTAGGGAAAGAGTCAAGGGGCACCATAGGAAAGCGTCCCATACCACTTCCAATGATGTCCAAAAACAGAAATGCCAATAGGGCATTCCCCATTCCACAACTACGACCTAGGCATCCACATCACATCATGATTCCATACAAGTCATATTCACATCCATATCCACATCATAGTCCATAACACATACTCATAATCAATAATAAATTCTAATATGAAATTAACAATGTGGACAAGCTACTGTAGTTGCAGAAGTATCATGATGCAAAAGAAACCAAACAACAGTAGTTAAATCATGCATTCATATCATAATACATAAAGACATGTAAATAGGCATATTGTGAGTTGGAATACTCACCTCATAATCCGAACTTATACTCTTCAAATAAGAAATCAGAGAACAGATCCAAAATCAACTAAACAAGCTTGACAAAACATGTATAGGTCATAAGGAGCAATTCCAAGAGATTGGAGTCAAAACGGATCAAAAACAGACTTGCTGTCACTGCGGGTTGATTGGCTGGGTTGACTGATTCAGTCGACCCAGGCAGTCTACCCAAGAGTAATCCGAATCCAAAAATAGTATTTTGATCCGAAACCTATTCCATACAATCCGGAATGCTACGAAACTTGGAGGGAATCTCTAAAACAGTAATCTAAGACTAAAAAGCATATTTTAGACATCAAACACTGGTCAAAATCAATACTTACTAATTTGGAATCATACTTTCTAATTTGGTAGAAAACATGCTATGAATGAAAGAGATGAACTAGAGATAATGAGATCTCATTCTAGTATATGAACACAGTAAATCAAGAGTAAGAATGATCATAGAGATGCATCTAATATGCTAGAAGAAATCAAAATAAGAACATGATCATAGTTTAAGAAGAAATCATGAAAATCATGTTGAGAATGAATATGAAATCATAACATATAGAATGAGAAGAGATTGTAGAAGATATGATTGCAAAGATGCAATATCTTCCTCATAATCTCAGATCAGAGAAGAGAATGATCATAGTAAGAATGAATCAATAGCATAATAGATTGAATACTAACCTTTGATTGAAGAACAAGAGAGAGAAAGCTTGAGAGTTGAATGTAGATCTTCTTCCACACCAATGGAGGCTTGAAGATGAGTTCCCTTTGTTCTCTAGGTGTTTTGGAGGTTAGGATACTAAAAACACGAAGTCCTATGGTATATATAGCAATATAACCCTATTTAGAAGATTCTGCTCAAGTTCAGCATCCTTGGGTTGATTGGCCTGGTAGACTTGCCCAGTCGACCTAGGCAGTCGACCCAAGTTGTCAACTTAGCTGGAAACAGGGATTTGAGGGCCTTCCACTACTCGGAATCAAACGAAACTTTAAACACATATACTATAACTTACCTAGCATGGAAAAATGGCTTCGAATCATATCTAACCAAGCTCTAAGGTCATCAACCAATCTTCTCTTCATCAAGGCATAGTATCTTTTCTAAATCAACCAAGGTCTTCAAGTATGGGGCATCATTGTCTAACTCCATGGGTTCAGAGTCGAACACCATGTCTTCAACTGAGATGGCCCACAAGCCTTCTTCCTTCACTTCGGGCCTTTAGATCTACACTAAGGGAGAGGTCCGACTTGACTTCCTAGGACCTTCTAAACATATCAACACCATACTCAAGGTCTAACTTCAAGGTCAAACATCAAACAAGTTCTTCATCTAAAACAAATAGGGTGTCTAATTTAGGTTTTGGGCTGGATTTCACACTACATCCAAAGTGAGGGCGTTGGTTCCGAGGAAACTTTTTCCCCTATGGTTAGGTTTGCCCCATCCACCTCGTATTAGCCATTGTTCCTCAGATAGACTTGGAGCTTTACTAGATGGATGTAAAGACTGCTTTTCTTAATGGAGAACTTGAGGAAGAGATCTATATGGATCAACCTCAAGGCTTTGAAGCTAAGGGACTAGAGCGCAAAGTGTGCAAGCTCAAGAAATTTGTATATGGCTTAAAACAATCATCTAGATAGTGGAATGTGTGCTTCCACCAAGCTATGATGGAAAATGGATTTTCCATGCTTGAGGAAGACCACTGTGTTTACACCAAGAGATCTGATGGTAATTATGTCATTCTGACACTGTATGTAGATGACATAATTATGGCTAGCAATAGCAAGGAGCTATTGGAAAAAGCCATTAAGAAATGGTTGTCCTCCGTATTTGATATGCAAGACATGGGTGAAGCAAGCTATGTGCTTTGTGTCAAGATTGTCAGAAATAGGCAAAAGAGATTACTGGGTTTATCTTAAGAGACTTATATTGACAATGTCTTGAAAAAGATACGAGATGCACAACTGCAAACCAATAGATACTCAAGTGGAGAAGGGTTTGCATTTAAGCCTTGATATGGGTCCTATGACTCTAGAGGAGAAAACCAAGATGGAAAAAGTTCCATATTCTAGTGTTATGGGTAGGCTTATGTATGCTATGATGTGTACTAGGCTAGATATTTGTTATGCAATAGGTTTGGTTAGTCACTACCAATCAAACCCAAGCATAGAGAACTAGAACGCAGTCGATAGGATATTGAGATATCTCAGAGGAACGAGTAACTACATGATGTGTTACCAAGGATCGGATTTGCGATTGGTTGGCTATAGCGATGCCGACTGGGTTGGAGACATTGATGAGTGCAAATCAACCTCTAGATATGCTTTCTTGCTGAATGGCGGGGCCATTTCTTGGTGTAACAAGAAGTAGACTTGTATATCACTCTCAATCATGGAAGTAGAGTATGTGGCATGCTTAGCTTCCGTACAAGAGGTTGTTTGGTTGAGGAGGTTCCTATGACACACTGGATTTGTGTTGACATTCAAAGAGCCCACCCTTGTCTTCTGTAATAGTACGGCAGCATTTAGTTATGTCAAGGACCCCAAGTATCATGGAAAGACCAAACATATACAAGTGAGATATCATTTCATTAGAGACATTGTAGCAAGGAAGAAAGTTGTACTTAAGCACATATCTACTAGTTAGATGGTAGTTGACCCTCTTACCAAACCTATAGCCAAGGATGTTTTTATTTCTCATGTAATGTCCTATTGTGACTTATTTTTGTACTAAAACTTTCTTATTATTGAGTAATATGAGTTCATTTCAGCATTTATTTTTTCACTTTCTATGGGATTGTGTTCTTTTAGTATGAAACGTGATATGTCAATAAGCATAAGAATGGCTCACTCACACGAGCATTCGCCTCTGGCGCTTTGGAGGCGAGCATAGTTGAGACGGATTGTGAATGACTGTGTGTAGGTCAATTCATAATCATGTTGTCACCTTGATTTGGAATCAAAATGAGTTTATCTATTCTAAAGAGAATCGACATGAATGTTCCCACTATTCATGTTGCTTATAGTAGCCTGGTGCTAGTACTTTATGTGGCGCTGGGGTAGCAACACTAAAGTAACTCGGGTTAGGTGCAAGAGGTGTGACTAGACTAAGACCTGTATGGTGTTGGGAGAGACATACGTTCTATTGTGTATAGAATGCTCCACCGTAGTACATCTATCATACGATATGTGCTTAGCGATCATTGGAAATGAGAGGATGGATCCCTACTTCTTTCATTGTGTGAGTTCTGGACTTTATGGTCCATTAGTGTCTTTAATAACTTTTGACGACATCATGAAATGAGGGGTTGATGTGGCTACCTTGTGTTGTTACCTATGGTCATGATTGATTCGACCTAAAGGGGCATTACTAGGAAAGGAGTCAATCCCAAGTGTAGTGATGGTCTGGGGCAAAAGGAAAGGTTTGATTCAACTGCACCTTAAGAGTGTTTGCTGGTGCCAATTGTATTAGTTACAGTAGTAAACATTCTAAGGACAAGAAGGTGATCTCTCAGAGGGATCGAGATACCTTTTGTTTGGTGAGTTTGAATAAACCTAGGACACTGTGGTATATTAATGCTTACTTGATGTGTTTCTTTGAGTGATGTTGTCATTCTGGCTTTCTGGGAAGGTTTCTAGTTTGTGGCTCATGAGTGCAGGTATATCACTGGTCGTACAACCCATTTGCCAGTATGACTTGTGGATGTTGGTGTCTAGGTCACAAGTGGTCCATGTATCTAGGATACATAGTAGAGAGATCAAAATGTGTATATCTAGGATATACATGTGTGTCTAGGACACACTGTGATAGAGAGATCGAATGTGTATAATTGGGATATACATGTGTGTCTTGGACACACTGTGTGACAGAGATTGACACTTGCCCTTGTGCAAGTGGGAGATGTTAGCATTTAGTAAATTTAATATGCCCAAGGCAAAAGTGAAAACTCACTTTTGGGCTGATACAAAATATAGGGTTGTATTTTGGTAACCACCACATCACTTGTAACACAATTGCATTACGGCATTTGTGAGTTTCTGGAAAACAACTCTCGCTCTCTCTTCTCTCCAAAAGAAGTAGAAAGGAGGAAGCTTTCGAGGATCTTCTTCTCCTTGGTCTTGGTCTCAACTTTCTTCCATTCACAACGGCATTTGGGTTGTGGAGTTTCTTCCATTTCCTTGAGAATGTGGAAGATTTTTCGATGACAACTTCGTGGACAAACGAGGACGTGGATTCGAGTTTACTTCCGCTATAGATTTTTCTAATTTTGGAAAAAGCGAATCCATATGAGGATCTTTCTTCCATTGATTTATAGAATAGAAAGATGTCCAACAACAAACAAGGCATACTCTAACTGGGCCTTTATAAACTAATTGCATACAACCACCTTAACACCCCCCCTTCTCTCTCTCGTGTTCCTTTGCTGGACTTTCCTACAATATACAGTTCTACCTGATGGATGGAACTATGCCAAAAGAAAAAGGGGTTGAAAATACTTGTCAGTGATTCCTAGGTATGGGAGTTGAACCCCAAATTAGTGTTCTAAAACCAGGGGTCCAATTGGATGAGGGAAAGAGAAAATTAACAGATCAAGGATTTTTTTTTTAATCTCATGACTAATAGAGTTTTGTGTGTGTGTGTGTGTGGTAAATGACTAATAGAAATCAAAGGCTTGACATGGTAACTATTGATACGGAATCTCGCTCGCCCTTCCCTGTCTCGAACCTGCAAAATACGTGTTCGACCTTGTGTGGTCAAGGTACGTCTCCGACAAGCAAGTCAGTACCAATGATATGATCTCAATTACTCAATAGAGAATTCAAGTAATTGATCACACAGAATATGAATACTTACCCCATAGTGTTTACCTGAGGTGTTTATATAGTGTATGATAATAGAGTTATATTCGAAATGTGACTCTAATATGAGTTGTTCTAGGAAAGTGACTCAATAAAGAGTACATTTACCTAGCTGACTCTCTTCTCTAGTTGTTGGATGGTAGGAGTCTACCTTTGTGAGGTTTCCTCATTCTGCTAGGCGGATATACTTTTCCCTATGGTTGGTCCTATCATGAACCACCTGGTTGGACCTTGTTAGGTAGCAAATCTGGTCGGATCGTGCAATCGCCGGTTCAGACCAGAAGATATAGAATGACCATTTTAGTCATTAACATAAGCCCCCCAGTCCATTGTGTTCGAGAACTATGTGCTCGGCTCAAGGGAGTATATTTTTCTCATTCATGGGGTGCATGGTCGAACCGACCAACACACTCTTTATCAAAATCTGTAATGTCCCACTCATGAATAGCCGTTGTTTGTGCACACATATCAATGCACATCCTTCAAATTTCGTACGTGTTTGACATGTGTCATGGCTGTCATTTCTCAATAAATGCTTGTCATCATGATGAAGAGACTCTTCATCTCCCACCGTCCACCTAAGCGTTGTCATAACCGTTGGATATGGATGTTTAGAACTGATGAAGAGACTCTTCATCTCCCACCGTCCTACCTATGCGTTGCCATAGCCGTTGGATGTGAATGTTTAGAAATGATGAATTTTTACCGTTGATGATGTATTCATACCAGCCCTTAGATTAGCATCTAAATCTGTATATATACATCTTCCTCAGGCTTTTTCTTCTTCCCATTTCTACTTCTGAACATCACTGTGTCTCTGCAAATGCGAATTTTTTCTTCGTTGGGGACTTACTGTTTTGCTTCGCTCCAAGCTTTGGTTTTTCTTTGGGGGAGGTCTGTCATTCATCTCTTTCCTCTTCGTCGTCGTACGATCACCAACAAGTAAGTCTTTGGTACTCTGCCCTTGTTGGTTTCTATTTGTAGTAGTTTGAAGAAGTGGTTCAGAGTCTTATTTGGTTGTGTTTTTGTTTTCTTCTTTTTCTTTGTCTCTGGGTACATTTTTGTGTATGCTCTCCTTTTTGTTTTGTCTTGCGTGCTTGCCTACCCCTTTCTGCTTAAAGTCTTCTATTTAGTCCAATAGAGACCCATGGTAATAGTAAAGAGAGGTCCTACGGCCCTGAGACGTAGGAGAGACTTAGAAGAAGAACCCTTTGATGAACCCGAGCTCTCGACAGGACCCGATCAGAGTAATGATGATATGACCAAAGAAACCCATGAGACTTTATCTGGTCGAGAGCCTCCCAGTAACGACTGTGAGGGGGATGTAGAATTCCGACCACAAGTAATGGGCAAAAGTGCTCGGGCTCGTTTTAAGGCTGATAGACAGCGTTGGAAAGATAGTCTGTCCTTAGAAGAGTATACCCTTGAGAAGAACAAAGATCTCACTACCGACCACATTGACTATGATCCGTACTCTTCGTGTCCCGATTTCCTTCCTTCGTCGATGACCGAAGAGAGATTAGAGTATCTTCGTCAGAAATGCGAAATACCTTTTGATCATATCATCCGTGTCCCGATCTCTGATGAACGGGCGAATTCTCCTCGGCCTGAGGAGTTCACACTTTATGAAGACGCGTTGAGGAGTAGTTTCGTCTTCCCGTCCATCCTCTCTTTAGAGAAATTAGTATCTATTTTGGTATGTGTCCTGGGATGTTTGTACCGAACAGTTGGTGGAATGTTATTTGCTTCTGGGGCTTCAGTCAAGGAAAAAAGGTTAACGTCCGACCATGTCTTGCTCTTTTCCTTCATTTTTTTATGACAAAAAAGCAAGAGCAAGACGGGTGGTTTTATTTATCGAAACGTACAGCTTCCCAATGTGGTTGGGAAGGTAATTTCGTCGGGACTGGTACCCTCCCATCTAATACCAAGGGGTGGTGTCCCAAGTATTTCTTTGTCCGACCTCCTTCCAAACCTTCCTTTCCTATATATTGGGTCCGAGGACCGCTTCAGGGGGCAAATGATTTTCCTTCGCTAACTGGGACTGAGGAGCGTGCTAGGGAGAAGATATGCCATCTTCCTTCCGAGGATAGAAACATGTTTTCCATTCATGGGTACTGTCCGGAATACCCCAATATTCTACGTCATTGGGGATTCCTTCTTGGTGAGTGGTACTTCTATTCCCTTGGTTTATAGATTATGTGACCTTGTCCGGGATTAACAGTATAGATATACTTTTTGTGCAGTGAGGCTCAATGGTAATGTTGCTGAGGCTGCCGAGGCCGAGGAGAGGGTACCGACCAAACTTGATTGGAGTCGTACTAAAGGTAAACAGAGTTTTGTTCTACGGCTCAAAAGAGACCTCACATTGGTTCCGAACTTCCTCCTCGAGCGAGCAAGAAGAAAGCTCCCATGTCCTTCATTGCTGGCTCATCCGAGGAGAGTGTGTTACCCTCTACTCCCAATCCCGATCTTGCAAAAGTCCCTTCCTCGGTGCTCATGCCTTCTTGATCGCTCAATGCTTCTACACATGTTCTAAGCAATCAAAAGGATGGGACTGAAGTGGCAAAGGAGTGGTTGCCGGGAGTGACTCTTCCTGGCCGATCGAAGTTTTTGTTGGATGTTGGTTCTTCTCATATGCAGGACATGATGACGAGGTATGCTGCTTCCTGAACAACTTTATCATTTTCCCTTAGTTATTGGCCTTTGGATTAACTATTTATCCTTTAGGTTCATGTGTGCTTTGACACAAACATGGGCTGGAAATTTGGAGGTTGCCCGGCGAGATGTGTCAGCTATTCATATGTTGGAGGATAAGATCAAAGATTTGGGCATTTAGGTGGAAAAGTTGACCAATGA
Organism: Hakea prostrata; assembly: GCF_041222555.1. Lineage (NCBI taxonomy): Eukaryota > Viridiplantae > Streptophyta > Magnoliopsida > Proteales > Proteaceae > Hakea > Hakea prostrata. The sequence continues at coordinate 230,861 of NW_028291176.1, read as the reverse complement.
GAAGGTTAAATCAAATGCTTGGGCTGAGTCTGCTGAACATTAGATGTCTGCCTATAAGTCAGAGATTGACAATCTCAAGGGATCTTTGGAAAGTAAAGATATGAGTCTTGCCACCGCCGAACAAGAGAAGTTGGAGAAGGATCAGTTTATCAAGGATCTGACCGATCAACTTGCTCAAGCTTCGTCAGCCACATTTGCTGATCTTTCCAATGAATTGCGCCATGAAGTAATCCGTAGATGGGTCCGGACTAAGGGATGTCAACAATTTGTGCAAAGGTTCTGCTCCTGGTTTTAGATATGGTCGGCGTGCAGCATTTTCCAGCATCATCGGAGAGTTCAGAGATCTTGATCTTCAGAAACTAGAGAAATACATCGATCCGAGCATATACGATGATTTGAAGATTCCTCGGCCTACTTGGGCGGTAGGCATAGAGTCATTTGGGTTTCCGAAGGATCTGGGCGTCAAGGATTTTCTTAATTCCGACTGGGAGCCGGCCCCTGAGGAAGAAGATGAAGCCGGCCCTTCGACGACCATTGAACCCGCCGACCATGTTGCCTTGGATGATATTGTTGCCGAATAGTCTTTCTCTTGTTTTCATCAGCCTTCTTTGTTGCTGTTAATGACAGCTTTTGAACAATGATGATTTTGTATGTGATATATTTATCATATTTTATTTTGTCTATGTAGACCTTTGCTTGTCAATGGTAGTTTTCCCTCCTTTGTACCAAGTATATTTCTTTGGTGAAATCACAGGTATATTTATCTCTTTTGTACCAAGTATACTTGGTCGGTGGGATACCTTTGTTCAACATATTGTGGTTTGGTCGTTCTTAGCAATCATCCTTTTAAAAAAAGAGTCCTCGTCAGTGAGGTATCTTTGTTCGGTGGCATGTATTTGTATCATTCTAAGCCATGCTGTTCGGTATAGTAAGGTTTGCTTGGTCATGGACTAAACAGCTGTTCGTCAACAACTGCTCGTTCATAACCCCTACCTCCCAGGCATGATAACCTGGTATGATTTTGAAGTTTTCATGCCTAAGGAATGTTAGGTCTTTATTGCCTATTGAGTGTAGGTCTTTTCTGCCTAAGTAGTATCTTAGGTCTTTTATGCCTTAAGATTCGTAGGGCCTTCCTATGAATCTCAGGTCTTTTTTGCCTAGGTCTTTTTCGCCTGAGAGTTTTAGGTCTTTTTTGCCTGAGAGTTTTAGGTCTTTTTTGCCTGAGAGCTTCAGGTCTTTCCGCCTGAGAGTTTCAGGTCTTTTCTGCCTGAGAGTTTCAGGTCTTTTTTGCCTGAGAGTTTCAGGTCTTTTCTGCCTGAGAGTTTCTGGTCTTTTTTGTGCATCTTGTTGAAGTTGAGTAGTAACTTGTACGAATGTCTTTATTTATATATATATAAAAAATCCGAATCCTTGGGATTTTGTATCTCCCATGTTGCTACACATTGAAATAAATAACAAGACTGAATTAAATAATAAAATTTGTCGTGTTCGCGACTTTCTCAGAGACTATGCTTATTGATAGTATTTTGGGAGATTGTTTGACTTCCATGATTGAGGGATCTTGTCGCTTGTTTCCGGATCTTGTAAATGATATGCTCCAGGGGCGACTTGTCGTATAACTATGTATGGTCCCTCCTAATTTGGGGATAATTTCCCTTGATTGGTTGGATCTGAAGCAGCCGTTTGGTGAAGCACCAACTCACCGGGCAAGTATTGTTCATTTCCAACCTTGGCATTATAATATGTCGCTATCCTTCGTTGATATTCTTCAAGTCAGAATTGGGCTTTGTCTCTTACTTCATCAATCAGATCCAGACTGGTTTGCATTCCTTCGATGTTTGCCTCTTCTTCAAATTCTATTTCCCAAAGTGATCCAATTTGGATTTCTACTAGGACTCTAGCCTCTGCTTCGTATGCCAGTCGGAATGGTGATTCTTCAGTGGTCGTCCTAGGAGTTGTTCGATATGACCACAATACACTAGGTAGTTCGTCTAACCATCTCCCTTTGAGCTGGTCGAGCATCTTCTTGAGCCCGTCGAGCATGATCCTATTAGTAACCTCAACCTGGCTTGAAGAATATCAACGAAGACCGGGGATATGCTACTGAGGAAAATATGTGCTCGATCCCTTGTTCTTTGCAGAATGTTGAGAATGCTGCATTCTCAAATTGTTTTCCATGGTTGGTTACTAATATTTTTGGAACTCCATATCTGTATGATATGTTATGCTTGACAAAGCATTTCACCTGCTCTGTTGATAGTTGCAAGGGGTTCAACTTCTACCCATTTTGTAAAATAGTCTACTGCCACTACCAAGTATTATCTACCTCCCGACGCTTTAGGTAACTTCCCTACCAAATCTATTCCCCATCTTGCGAAAGGTATCGGGGATAGAATTGATGTCAAAGGAACTGTGGGGGGTGTGGGAGACCTTTGTGTGTGCCTGGCACTTGTTGCACTTCTTAACGAAGTCTTTGGCATCTTCTTCTAAGGTCGGCCAATAGAATCCTTGGTGTAAAATTGTATTAGAGAGTGTTCGGGATCCTACTTGAGATCCACAGATCCCTTCGTGCACTTCTCTTAAAACATTTGTAGCTTCTAGTGGTCCCAAGCATCTTAGCAGTGGTCGGGTGAAGGATCTTTTGTATAATAGTTAATCCCTGATCGTGAACCGGGCTGCTCTTTGTCTTATTGCTCAAGCAATTTTTTGGTCTTCCGGGAGCTAGTCGTTCTCAAGATAATGTATGATCGGCTCCATCCAACCTTGCTCGAGTGAGATATGCATGTGGTTGACCTTGTTTATGCTGGGGCTATCAAGCTCTTCAAGGTAGATCACTGGTGCTTGGACATCCATTCCTTCCGTGGCCAAGTGAGATAATCAATCGGCCTGGTCGTTTTCAACCCTTGGTACTTGAGTTATCTCCAACTCTTTAAAGTACTATTTGTAATTGTTGACCAGATTTAGGTATTTCTTCATTCTTCTTTCTTTGGCTCCATAGACTCCTTTGACCTGATTTACGATCAGCTGTGAGTCACTTTTGATTTCCAGATTTTGAATGGTTAGAGCTTTGGCCAGTCTGAGTCCTGCTAACATGGCTTCATATTCAGCCTCATTGTGAGATGCTTTAAACTTGAAACGAAGGGCATATTTTATTTCAAATCCCCCTGGACTCTTCATCAATAGGCCTGCTCCGCTTCCTTGCGAATTGCTCGATCCATCCACGAACAAAGTCCATCTTTTGATTGATTCTATCACTTGCTCGTCCTCATCCTGGCTTGCTTTTTGTATTTCAACAATGATGTTTGCCAGGGATTGAGCTTTGATACTTGGTCGGGGCTTGAATTCTATTTGATGCTCGCTTAATTCCACCGCCCATGTCACCATTCTCCCGGCCAGGTCTGATCGATGAAGGATCTTTTTGAGTGGTAAATTCGTCATCACTGTAATGGGATGAGGTTGGAAATATGGACGGAGCTTCCTGGCCACTACAACTAGTGCCAGAGCTTGTTTGTCCACTTCTGGGTAGCGAGTCTCGGCGTCATTTAGAACATGACTGATATAATAGACAGGTTGTTGTATATTATCTTTTTCTTGCACGAGGACCGTACTAACCACCACCGACGAAGTGGCTAAATATAGTTGTAGCTCCTTCTTGCTGGTCGGCATCACGAGCAAAGGTGGTCAGGATAGTTTCTTTTTTAGTTCTTCAAAGGCTCCCTGGCACTCATCATTCCAGATGCTGCCTTTTTGATTTGCTACCTGCTTCAAAACTTTGAAAAAGGGCAGGCATTTTTCCCCTGATTTAGAAATAAATCTATTTAGCACTGCCACTTGACTAGTTAGGCATTGGACTTCTCTGATGGTTCTGGGTGCTTTCATGTCCAAGATTGCTTTGATTTTCTCAGGGTTGGCTTCGATTCCTCTTTGAGACACCATGTGTGCCGAGGAGGATTATGGTTCGTACCAGGGTTAGCCCCACCATGGTGAGGGAGCGGCCACACTAGGTTCACTTCATCCATACTTATGAAGAAACAATCATTAGGATAGAAGAAACCTTTGCGTAGTGCCCCATTTCCCTGGATGATTGTTAAACATTTGGATATATTGTCTTTAACTCTTATGGATTTACTCTTGAGATTGGTTGTAACTAAATTTGATTAACCACTTTTCCGCTATTATTGAAGGAGTGACTCCTGATCACTCTTTCCCTTTTAGGTTACTTTATGTGTAATTAATACTTGATAAATTCCGCACTCTGATTGATTATCTTTTCTTATTCATTTGATCCCTTTATTACTTATTTTAAACATCGATTATATTGTTCATGATTATGTTATCGTGTATGTGGGAGGCATGGCTGCTCGATCTAGATCTAGGGCATCATCATGAGGGATTGTGATGTCCCGTAGATCCTTGGAAGAAAAAGTAATTGGCTCAGTAGACATATTTTTATTGGTTTCAGTATTCCCAATATATCGTACTTTTCTCTTTGTTTGTCGATTTGATTCTTCCGCTGGGCCACCAAATATAGTATATACTGGGCTTCTTTTTCTTTGACTTTCATCCACCTCAGGTCGGCGTTCGGCCGGACTTCTTCTTTCTTCTTTGTAGTCCGACCTTTCTCTCTTCAGGGCAGACTTGTTGTCAAATCCACCCAGCCGGTACCCTATCTGGCATACCTGAGTGTGTGATCCACAGTCCACAAGATCCAGTATCGAGAAAATCAACCTCCCACATTCACAATAATATAATCAAGAGCAAGACTAAATCAAGGTTAACAATATTATTTAAATGAATCAAAGTAAAGTAACAAGATAATCATCAGAGTGCGGAACTGATACCAATAGATATATAAAATAAAAATGTAGAGTGAGGTGGAATCTCACTCCACGAGTACAGCGGAATGTAGATTGAAAGTCAAAGAAGATTACAACTGGTTCTAAAGACAAGAAAGAAAGATATAATCAACTAAACTAGAGTCTATTCTACTTTATAAAGAACGTCTTCATAAACATAGACTTCATCAATCACGCTCAGACGCTCCCACTCCATAGTACTACAAAGTAAGACCACTCGAGGAATCCTCAACGTAATCTTCATAGTTGCCAACACCTTGCGTGTAGTACGCTTCTTCGATTTGCGCTTCCTCATATTGGCCTTCATAGTCATCAATGCCTGTAAAATAATCTAACAAAAGATGTTGTACAAAAGGAGTGAGTTTCGAAAGAAACCCAGTAAGGCAAGTTATTCCATAGCAACACAAATAACATGATAGCATAAGTAAAGCATAATGTGATATGATATGAGACAGACAATGCAGGTATGAGTCTTGTGAAACCCAGCCCTGACCCTAATCCGGAAAACTTTGTTATTTGTAGGACCAGTGACTCGAAGTAAGGCAAGAAGTCATCTTTGGGCCATTTCTGTTGAAGATTTGATGGCTGGATTGGAATCCATGAGTGTTGATGCCAGTGTCCAAATGGTGGAAATTGCACCCGGATGAAGATTGGATTAGTTGATGGTCTTGGAGTGGTCTCTGTATTGATTCAAAGGCATTTCTAACTCCTAGGTATGTCACTCTAGGTGTGTGCAAAACCCCTTGATGTTTGGACTTGATCTGAGCCTTCAATTCCTTGCTTTGAAGTTGCTATCTTGATTGGTCGACTCATTGGTCGATTGGACCAATCGACCAATCAATCATCCAATTGATTCTGTTTTTGAAATTTGAATCATGTCTCTTCTATTTAATCTAATCTCGGGAATACTCCGCCTCCTTTGCCTCCTAAGCCTCTGGAACGAGTTAGAACCCTAATCTAACCCATTCCCTTGCATTCTTTGGTGATCTCTGGCAAAGACTTGAAGAATTCTTCATCCTCCTACAGCAAAGGTATGAATTCACTCACTCTCTCTTCTACCTCTGATTTTCTTTCTTTAATTCTGTTCTTCGTTGAGATCAGGAAGAAGATGATGCACTCTTGCAACCATCTATTCCATGATCTCATCATGATCTTTAAGATCCATGATCATCATCATGATCTTAACCTCAGCCAGTGGAATCTTTGAAACCCTAACCCTAATCCTTTGAAACCCTAACCTGTGAGATCGTCTGGAGAGCTTTTGGTAACCTCCCTTGTGAAGGAAAATCTTCTTGGGTAATATTGTGTTAACCTAAACTTCATCATTGAATGACCCTTCTTGTTATTTTTGGCTAACAATTTATCTCCCTTTCATCCAGAGCTCTCAATTATTTTCCGAGGAAACCAAAAAGGGTAAAACCCTAATTCTTGGGTGAGATCAAGAACCTCTAGTTTGATCATGGTAACCCAATCAACGTGTTTTCTTTACTATATCTGTAATCCTCATATCCCAATTCTTGAATCTTTGATTATAATATTTTTCTCTCATAATCTATGTTTAACCTAGTAGGTTAACCTTTGTGTTCCTAGGTTATAATTTGGGAACTTGATTTGATTTATGATTTGATATCCTCTATACCCTAGAATACTATCATAATAATTCCCCTCTGATTTGTACCCTTTTGAACCATCGAATTCGGTTCTGGATTCTCAAAATTCGGATTCTTGCAGGCCACTGTCTGCATTGGTCGACTCATTGGTCGACTGGTCTAGCAGACCAATCAATCGACCAATGAGTACAGCAACCTCAATCTTGGTCTATTTCGATTGATTTATGATCTTTTCCTTTATGCATCTTTCCTAACATGTTGTGTGCACTTGTTTAGGACTGTCTTCTTAGGTTTAGTCAAGATCATACTTGATTCTTTAAGATCCCATCCAAGTTAGAAGGTAAGGAAAGTTAATTCCTTAACTACATAGATTGCTTGTTCTCTGGTTTCTACTTTATGAAACTATGAGATTACCTACTATTGTTGTATTTTAATTCTAATCTCCTACTGTGGGAATAGTAGCACTTGTTTATATCATCTTTTTCATTATTCATGTTATATGAATTACTTATTACTGCTTAATCTGATTTTGCTTTTACATTCTCTTTTATATGATGAACTACTGGTTGTGTATGTCATGACTGATCTAAGAATGTGTTTGATTAAGTTTGGTTTGGGATTGGGAGGTGTCCTTTTGACACTTCTGTCCTTGGACATTATCGGAAATAGTATGGGATGTTTCCGGGGTTGCCCATCGACACTTTCCCAAATCAATGGTTGTCATACCTAGGGATGTCTAGTAGTGTTTGGCTAGGATATACCCCTATTATATCAAACCCGATTCGGAAGGGTATTGAGACCGAACGACCCGTGGTAGCAATGGGGATTCACAGGCGCTCAAGACCGGTAACCAACCCGTGAGAGGACGGGAATCACATTGTGGGGGCCATTTATTGGAGGGTTGCATATGGCTAGACTTGGGCTCATGGGCGCTCAAGACCGGTGAAATGATCCGTGAGGGGACATGAGAGCTTCCCGTTTACCATATGTGGATAACCAATAGGGTTGATGAGTCCGTAGTCAGGGACTATTAGGACTCTAGAGGAAAGGATACCAGAAAGGATCGTCAGGGACGAGGAATGGAAGTATCTAGACCTGAGTTTATGTAACTGAGTAGATGACTTGCATTGGGCTAGGCTTTTCCCTAACATGCGCCAGTACTTATGCCAAATGGTTGTGAGAGAGTGTGTTGACTTAAACCCCTACCATGGTTTGTCCGAGAGGGATGCAGGACCCATTACCAACCGGCTGCCCAAGATACCTTAAATGGTTGAGGGAACCCAAGATATCTTATATGGTTGAGGGTGTGAGCGGACCTTCCCAAAGAAGTATGGTGCTATGACTTAAAGCATGTCTGCCATAGAGACCAGCATACATAGAGTTAGATGCATTCGCACTCTATCTGTTTAATACTGCATTGCATCATGTTATGTTTTGCCACATGTTATCTATGATGTTATGGATTAACTACCTTACTGAGTTTCTTCGAAACTCATTCCTTTTGTATATTCTTTGTTTAGATTATCCTACAGGTACAGATTATTATGACGAGCAGTACAGTGAAGTGCAAGCCAATGAAGCATATTACATGCAAGGTGCTGGCGACGATCAAGATTACCCTGATGATCCCCCGGTGGATCAAGCTGCGTACTGCTTTTGAAAACAGCATAGAGTTAGAACGGATTCATTGGATTGACAAAGTCCATACTTATGAAGACGTTATCTATAAACTAGAAGACGCTTGATCTTAGTTTATTTCTTAGTACATTTGTTTCATTTGTAATTCCTTTTGACTTTCATACTACGTTCCGCTATTTTGGTGAAGTGAGTTTCCGCCTCACTTTACTCCTTTTTGATATCATTGGATATCCGGTATCTTTTCTGGCACTCGATTATACTGATTATTCATTTTTGTTTTGAACCTTGTTTATAATATTAAACCTTGATTAATTCTTGTTTATGATTATGTTATTGTATATGTGGGAGGATTATTTCCTTGATACTTGATCTTCGGGGCTGTGGATCACACTCTCGGGTATGCCAGTTAGGGTACCGGCTGGGAGGATGTGACAAGTCTAACTCTATGTATATTGGTCTCTATAGGCAGACATGCTTTAAGTCATAGCACCATACTTCTTTGGGTAGGTCTCAAATCACTCTCCCTCAACCATTCCGGTATCTTGGGTTCTCCATTGGTAATTGGGTCTTGCATCCCTCTTGGACATTCCTTGGTTAGGGGTTTAAGTCACCTCTCTCTCACATCACCATTGGTCTAAGTATTGGGGCATGTCAGGGTAAAGCCTAGCCCAATGCAAGTCTTCTACTTAGTCATATCAACTCATGTCTATATACGTCCATTCCTCGCCCCGGGCGATCCTTTCCGGTATCCTTTCCACTAGAGTCGGCATAGTCCCAGACTACGAACTCATGAACCCTATAGGTCATCCACATATAGTAAACGGGAAGCTCTCATGTACTCTCACGGGTTGGTTACCGGTCTTGAACGCCCATGAACCCAAGTCTATCCATATGCAACTCTACCCATAAATGGCCCCCACAATGTGATCATGTCCCCTCACGGGTTGGTTACCGGTCTTGAGCGCCCATGAATCCCCATTGCTACAATGGGTCGTTCGGTCTCAATACCCTTCCGAATCGGGTCTGATATAACAAGGAATATCCTAGCAAAACATTGCTAGACAAGTCCTAGGTATGACAACCAATAATCCGGGAAAGTGTCAAAGAGCAACATTGGAAATATCCCATACTATCCTCAATCCCAAATCATACCTAAACAATCACAATCATAATTCAGTCATATCATCCACAACAGATATCTCATCAAATGAAAGAGTATAATAAGACAAGATCAAATGAATAAGCAACATACATGAATAAGTATTCATACATGATCAAGTACATAAATTAAATAAGGAAATAAGATCCTACTATACTTACAGCAGTCATAACATAATAGAAACTAACATAACAGTAGCAAATATAAGTAGTTCCCAAACTAGAAACTAAATCTATGCAATCTATGTTAATATGGTAACAACTGTCCTTACCTTAAATAGATTCGAATACATTCCGGATGGACAAGAGGATGAATCTAAAGTTAGCAAACAAACCCTAGAATAACATCATACAATCATTAGGAAGTAGTCCTAAAAGAATGAGCATTAATTGAATCGAAATGGACGAAGAAATCCAATTCTGTCACTGCGGGTTGATTGGCTGGGTTGATTGATTCAGTCGACCCAATCAATCTGCCCAAGAGTAATCCGAATACAAAAATAGTATTTTGATCCGAAACCTATTCTATACAATCCAGAATGCTATGAAACTTGGCGAGAATGTCTAACACAGTAGTCTAAGACTAAAAAATATATTTAAGACATCAAACAACGATTAAAACCATTACTTACTAATTTGAAATCATACTTTCTATTTTGGTAAAAATCATGGTTTCATTGAAAACATGCTATGAATGAAAGAGATGAACTAGAGATGATGAGATCTCATTCTAGTACATGAATTTAGTAAATCAGAGATAAGAATAATCATGGAGAGGCATCTACAATGCTAGAAGAAATCAAAATAAGAATATGATCATAGATGCATGTAGAAAACATAAGAATCATGGTAAGAATTGATTATGATGATCATAGTATGAGAATGAATAGAGATTGTAGAAGATACAATTGCAGAGCTGCAACATCTTCTTCATAATCTCAGATTAGAGAAGAGAAAAATCATGGAAAGATAAATCAATATCATAGAAGTAAGATTACTAACCTTTGATTGAAGAACAAGAGAGAGAACTTGCAAGTTTGCAAGATTAGGTCTTCTTCAACACCTTTGGAGGCTTGGAGATTAGTTCCCTTCGTTCTCTAAGTGTTTTGGAGGCTAGGGATACTAAAATCACGAAGTCATGAGGTATATATAGCAAAATATCCTAAATGACAGATTCTGCTCGAGTTCAGCATCTTTGGGTCGATTGGCTGGGTAGACTGTCCCAGTCGACCCAAGCAGTCGACCCAGGCAGACAGCAAAGCCAAAGTCAGGGATTTGAGGGCCTTCCACTACTCTGAATCAAACAAAACTTTAAACACATATACTATAACTTACCTAGCATGGAAAAATGGCCTCAATTCATATCCAACCAAGCTCTATGGTCATCAACCAATATTCTCTTCATCAAGGCGTAGTCTCTTTTCTATATCCAACATTGTCTTCAAATATGGGGCATCATAGCCAATCTCCATAGGTTCGGAGTCGAACACTATATCTTCTACTGATATGGCCCATAGTTGACTTTCACTTCTACTTCGGGTCTTCGGACCTACAGACAATAGAGTATCCGGGTTAAGATTAGGGCCGGGTTTCACACTTGTCCTATGGTCGGCCTTCTTGCTTAGGTTGGATGTACCTCTTCAAGTGTCCTTGGGAGATTAAATTTTCTATCTCCATCTTTAGATATTTGCAATCGTCCGTCCAATGACCGTGATCCTTATGATATTCACAATACTTTTGTTTATCATGTTTTCCCGATGGTGCTCGGATCTTATCCGGCCACTTCAGAAGCCCTTGATTTTTGATTTGCATCAAGATTTTTGATATCCTTGCATTTAGTGGGACATTACCGATCTCTTGATTTTTTGGGGGTTCTGCTAGACCATTCTTGGTCGAACTTATCCCTAGCATCCTGGTCGGAGGTGCTCGTTAGCGACTGCTCCTCCTTTCGGCCCTAGGCTCTCTCTTTCGAGACTCTAGGGTTTCCGAAATTTCCGCTTGTTTATGGCATCTTTCGTTCAGTTCTGCATATGTTTTTGGCATATCCAGAAGTAGTCACTCTAGAATCCTTCATGGGTAAGTCCCTGGTATAACGTATGGAAAGCAATTTTTTCGTCTAAGCTTTCAATCTACATGGTAAGGTTGTTGAATCTTTGGAGGAAATTTCGTACGGACTCCGTGCGACCTTGTTTTATAGCAAACAAAGTATCCTCTTTTTTCTTAATTCCGACTCCGCTCTGGAAGCGTAATACGAACACTTGACCTAACTAATTGAAACTCTTAATCAAGCCGCTTGGTAGCGCCAAGAACCAATCCAATGCTGAATCGGTCAAAGAGGCAACGAAACTTTGGCACATGGCTGCCTTGCTATGCTTATAGATTGACATGGTCGACTTGTAGCGAGTAATGTGATGTTTTGGACATCGCGATCCGTCGAACAACGTAAACGTAGGGCATTTGAAGCTTTTTGGTATTTCCGCTTTGGAGATAGCTTGGATGAAAGGATCCTCCTTTAGAAAAGAATATAGGTCATCTTTGTTTGGATCCTTTAACTTCTTTAGCTTCTCGTCTAATTCTTTGATTTGTTTGCTCATGCGCTCCTCACGTTTGCTCGGTCCGGGCTCGCTTCTTTTGTCTTTTGGTTCTTTGAGCGGATTGTTGCTGCTACCTCGGTCGTTGTCCTCGTCGATTAGAGGATCCTTACTTGGAATTTCTTTCTCAGAGGCACGGGACTTCTCACCTACCTTCTCTTTTAACTTTTGTCCGTTTTCTTGAGATGGTCGAGGTGTTTGATCGGGAATGACTAGGAGGTTATTCTTGCTTCCCTCAAGTACTTTCTGAGTTTCTTTAGGGTCTGCAGTCGGGCATCTATATGATGCATGGCCATCCTGACTAGTTCATTCAAGGAGGATGTTTCCTCTCGAAGCTTTATTTGTTCCTTCTGGAGTACCCCAACTTGATTTGCTAATGTTCCTTGCTCCGAGTAGTCGGGGTTTTTCTCCCCCTGTTTGGGATCTTTCTCCCCTTGGTCAGGATTTTTCTCCACCTGTTCGGGATTTACTGAATTTTCAGGTGGAGGATCACCCTTAGAAACATCATCACCAACCTCCCTCTGGCTTACAATCTTCAATCTTGATCGCACCATGACTTTTTGATGCAGTTCCCATAGACAACGCCAATTGTTGATATGGAATCTCGCTCGCCCTTCCCTGTCTCGAACCTGCAAAATCAGTGTTCGACCTTGTGTGGTTGAGGTACATTTCCGATGAGCAAGTCAGTACCAATGATATGATCTCAATTACTCAATAAAGAATTCAAATAATTGATCACACAGAATATGAATACTTACCCCATAGTGTTTACCTGAGGTGTTTATATAGTGTATGATAATAGAGTTATATTCGGAATGTGACTCTAATATAAGTTGTTCTAGGAATGTAACTCAATAAAGAGTTCTTTTACCTAGCTGACTCTCTTCTCCAGTTGTTGGATGGTAGGAGTCTACCTTTGTGAGGTTTCCTCATCTCGCTAGGCGGATATACTTTTCCCTATGGTCAGTCCTATCATGAACCACCTGGTTGGACCTTGTTAGGTAGCGAACATGGACGGATCGTGCAACCACCGGTTCAGACCGGAAGATATGGAATGACCATTTTAGTCATTAACAGTAACATTTTTTTTTTGGGGGGGGGGGGGGGTTCTTGTATTTGTGAATGTTTTTGAAATAGACGATATTAATTTTTGTATGGATACGTTGGTTTGTTTTCCTATTTTTAGGCATGGATCAATTGCTTAGCGCACTTTTGAGCTTCATTGTAGAAATTTCTTTAATAATGAAAAAACAGAAGAAGCTCTTTTTAAATTGCCATAGGCCAGTAGCACTAGAAGTACATTTAAGTCAATCATAAAAGCAAAACAGTCAATTTTATATAAAACATAACTCTAAAGTAGGTTTGTGTTTCTCTAGTTACTACAGAAATGGATTTCTTTTTTCTTTTTCCCTGAATTGTTATCATATATAATTCAAGACCTAGAAATATAGAAAAATAAGTTTACCTTCATAGTGTCAAAAAAAAAAAAAAAAAAAATTTAACTTCACAGTAGGTAATGAAAAAAATAATAAAATAAAAATTAAGGAACCGAAACAAGCTTACTTTCATATAATGAATGAAATCAAAATACCTCATATGAAGCACTAGGAAGTCTCTGAATCATTTGAAAATCTTCAATTACTTATTATATTAAATTCATTGAAAATGTTTATTTTTGGCTTTATATGACAAAAAATAAATGAAGGACAATCAAGCTGGATACTTGAGTTTTTAAAGTAATCACTTGAGTTAATATATTAAATTCATTGAAAATGTTTATTTTTGGCTTTATATGACCAAGGTTGTTCTATGCACATGAAAGTGTTAATGCACTTATTATAATCCAACAGGCAAAATTCAATCAAGATTTCACTTACAAGGAACATATAATGATTAAGTTTGGTTTTCAAGATTCCTTCATTCTTCACAAGTTTCCTCAATTTATCATTTCTATCTACTTTGTATAACAACAAACCCAAAAAATGATAACTCCTAAAACCATTAATGGTCCTAATCTTACTGAAGATCTTTCTTTTCCTATAGAACTTCTAGGTGTAACAAAGTTTGAACACACAAGGCTCTCATCCTCTTTGGCACTCTCTTTTAGAGGACCTGGGCCTGTTCCGTTGTTGAGAACATTTCTATAGACTACAATTCATGTTATAGTGTGGAAATTAAGTTCTAAATAATCTTTTTGATCATTTGATACTTTGAATTCACCAGTATAACATTTCATTCATCTTATTCTGTTTCTCATAAATGTCATTTTCGGTTTTCACTTTCTTTATTTATGACTGAATCAAGCCACTGAAAATAATTACGTTGTATAATCGCATGCATGATCCATATTATCAATTTCCACCACTTCATTATTTGTCTTAATTTAATTAAAGTTATATCCATCACATACATGCATGTACAACTGGTTGTAACCAAGTTTCTTGAGCAACTTGCCTTTGCTTTTACTCCTTCAACTGTTTTAATGGCTGCTCTATTTTCATTCATATACAATGAAGTTACGCCGTACATTTAAATTATATAAAAGTTACCATGAGAATGAAGTCTTGGTGCACATAAGCTAGTCTAAATGAACCTCAGATAATAAAAAAAGCTATTCGTGATTTGAGTCATTGGATAAATAACATCATAAGACAAATAAATTTTACACTAAGGTCACATTTTCAATGTTTTTGACTAAATCATCTATGGTAATCGCATAAAAAAAATTTAAAACTAATCCTTGAGGCGTTTCTCACATATAAAACTATCTTAAATCCCTATAATTTTCACATTTCTCACCACGTTATAATAAATATAGTTATGTCAAAATGTTTCCTTTAGGCGCTTTTCTTCCCTATCACTTTCCAGATTATTCAACCAAAGATTTTATAATAATTTAATTTTTTAAAATTTATTTATTCTAATTTCAATTAGTCTCTTGATCAGGTAAATTGTTTCTATCGTTAATCCTACTAACATAAAATCAAGCTGATTCTTCGTAATAATAACTTTTTGTTTCTAGTCGCTTTTAAAAGGCACACCCAATTCTATCATTTCGTTATTGAAGATGAAAAGGACATCATTTTGTCATTTAGTATCCAGCCATGAATGACTCTTAAACTAAATACTACTTGGATCTACAAGATTGATGAACTACTAATATTAGGTAAGACATTGCTTAAGATATACTTCTTAGATAATGCAGGAATTAGGGATTGAAAATTAATGGAAAACTTTATGAATGGTTTTTGACTTCTACCTATTCATGATTAGAGATAACTATAACGTGAAAAGAAAGATAAAAGAATGGACATTATGTTTGTGAGATATAAAATGGCGTTTTTTCAATCCACCGACAAAGTTTTTTTTTTTTCATCCTCAGTTTTTTACGGTAGAGGTTTTTTGTCTTTATGCGTCACAACTCCAATGTAAAAAATACTATGCATTAATAATTTGATCGTTCTTTTATTTTTATCTAGTACAATTATATTTTCATCAAAAAAAAAGAAGAAGAAGAATAAAGAGAAATAATATTTGTTTTTCACGTAGAGAAGATAGAGTAGGGTCATCGATCAACTAAATGAAGAAATAATGGATATCAATGATTATATTCCTTCAATCACAAACCACAATGATATAGTTTGTAATGGCCTTTTCATGGAGACTTCCCTGATAGTTGATTGTGACAATGGTTCCTTTTAGTTACTAAAAGCACATGCATGCACCCACTAAAGGTTTTGAAAGCCACCAAAAATATGAATTCGTAGCCAAGCCACCATCTTTGAAGATTCTTCAGAAAGTTCAGTTCAGAGATTACTTTTCCATTAATTAAAGAATTAATTACTTAAAGCCAAGCAATTAATTGCTTTCTTTAATTTCCTCTAAGCACAAGGGAAGGCAAAAGGTTTTCTTTAATGGTTTTCTTTTGTGATGAAAGCATGATCTAAGGATGGACCTTATATTATCTGTTGGGACCTTTTCTTTCCCACTAAATTTCTTACTAAACCGATTCCTATATATATTGTTTAATTATAGTTCTCTAACTGATGGTTGTTTAATTATTTAACCCCCCCCGCCCCCCCTCTTTTTTTATGTAGGGTAAGAAGGAAAATGTCTTGCAAATTGATTTTTGTTGTATTGTATCCTCTTTACATTGGTACTTGGGTGTGAAGACAAGCTTAGAGGCATAATTCATGGGTTTGATGAAAGAGTTTGCTACTACTCGATTTTTGGGTGTTGAGATGCTTTGGATTGAGATTATTGTGTCAGTGGTGTTGGCAATGAAAGATGTTAGAATTCCTTGATTTGCGTTGCAGCTCTGGTTGGTACAGATTAAAAGCCTATATGGAGCAAATTGATTGGAAGATTACCCACTGTTACAAGGAGGAATCTTATTGCTGATTTTTTTTTGTGAAATCAACGACTAAGATTCAAACTTCTTCCCTGTTTGTGGAGTGGCTTGAACTTGTCATGAAGGTGTTATGTTAGGATGTTTTAGAATTTCCAAAGTTCAGGTTTTAGGTGAACAATATGGATTTTTTGTATATTGTGTTTTCTTTGATAATTCTTTTGGAACCGATGAGTTTTGGTATACGTGGAGCAATTGCTATTGCAGGAATGAGTGTCTTTTTTATATATAAATGTGTATATTTCAATCTTAAAGTTCTATTAAAAGTCTGATTCTTTACTTAACAAAAAAGAATAGATCTTAAACAAATTTTTGTATTATTTTTTAATCGTCTAACACAATGTATTAATTATTAATTTTGTCTATACTTGTATACTAAATAATGTTTTTCCCACTGAAAAAATCATCTAAAGAGTTAGATATTGCAACTGTTAACAGTTCCTTCATACTTTGTCCAAAATTTTTACTTTTATCTTTGAATATTTTGTTATGTTTTTTTTTTTTTTTTTTTTTTTTCTCATTTGTATGTTTATTAAGCCAAATAAAATAATTTTTATATTTTTCTTTCCACTTCTATGTTTATCCGAAAACAAAAGAGGCTGAAAATAGATTCATGGAGACCTTGATATTCGATACAATATTGGTTGAAAAACCCACTTTTGATTCAAAAATCTAAAAGAACCCTTTGTTGTATGGGAATTGGGGCTGAAGAGACTGAGAGAGAACCTTCAATATATATATATATGCAAGTTGGAGAAGATCAACCGAGTTTTGATATTCTATTCGTTCTCCTTGGGGTTGGAGAAGAGGAAGTCGCACAATAGGTTTTTCAATGAAATACACAGATTTCATAGATCAAAATGAGATCAAAATTTGGGTGGAAAAGTACATCATTTAAGTAATGCATTATTTGAAGGACTCGCTATACTTGTCATAAAGTTGATGGGAATAATCAAGAGGGGACTTTTGAGTGCACATGTTGTAGATGGTTCTTGGATTATAATGTCTTCTTTGAACTCTTGAAACCCTTCATGAGCAATGGCCTCATGGAACTTTAGGGAAGAAAATAATGAAACGTAACTCAAGCATGGCATTAGAGATGAGAAGAGAACAACAGCCTAAGAAATAATTCATAAGAAAAATTATACCAAAAGATTCGAAGACAAATAATATCTTTCAAAAATAAGCAACGTATACAATAATTGTTAGTGGACATGTGCACGTTGCTCTTTGTGCTATTTGGTTTGGAAGTTGATTGATGTTTTGTAAGTCAAGATTAGGTCATTGATCCCAAGCTTGAATAAAAAGGCATAAGATTCATATAGGACCATAGGAGATTGTATCTATAAACTTGGGCTATAAAATAACCTTATTATAACAATTTACAAAATGAACAGAAAGTAATGTTGGAAAGCTCATCCACCCTTAGTTAAGAGCTTTTGCACCAAAAGCATACTTTTATGAATTGTAAACTTAATATAGGTAGGGAAGACGAGAAACTGATTGGTACAAACCACATGATTGGTCATATCTCAAATTTGAATTATCCCCCTTTATCACCATTGGTTTGAAAATTGATTATCTCATAGGGAACTTTGGGGATAAAATCGGCCACCAGAACTCTTATACATCTAACATGCTAATTTAAAGCGACACAATGAATTAATATCCTACCATTAAGGTAATCTGTCTTGTAACCTAAATAATAAACAAAATGAATTAATGCCCTACCACTAAGTTAGTCTACTTTGGTAACCTGAATACTAAACCAGTTTGTTATCAGAAAGAAATATTAAGAGTTGGTCAAGGAACTACAAAAGCAAGAAGCAAAACAAACAAAGGCTTACATTTCTTTTAGAGCAGAAGAGTCTTGAAAAACTTCCATGTGTTTATACCGAGAAGCCTACATGAATGTTTTCTAGATATCAGCAAGTTTCTCAGTCAACTACAACTTGATCATTAATAAACAAATTCAGCAAATTACTGACAAGAAAAACGAATCAACCGGTGGATGCTTTTGGAAGTTCATAATTGAAAAGAGAATAAACAAGAAAGTAGAAGATGCATCCATAATCAGTTAAGCCTCCGAATCTGGGAAGATAACCTACAAAACAGGGTTAGACGTGGCCCGACCACGGGAGTTGGGAGGCCACCTCTGAAGCTTATGTCAGTTGCTGAATTAATCACAAAGCTCTGGTTAGTTGCAGAGCATAAACTTAAATATGAGTATTAGGGAAACGATTCAGATACCTTTGATATGAGTAGGTTACTCGTTTATATAGACTTTACCTTCAATTCTAGATCGTCAGATGAGTTCGTGATCTTTGCGGGTGACCGTCCGATTGTAGGGTCCATCCCTAGTTATTCGAGGGTGTGGTTATCTTCCCATCTTGCCACGATTCCCTCTCCGCCTTGAGGGTAGTTGCTTCCTATAAACCAGCTACATATCTTTCAAGATTTGGGATTCCGTTCATGATTTATAACCGCAATGCGGCGCCCTAACATGAACGTGGGATTAGGTTAAGGCGTGTCCTGATCGTGGTCTAACCGGGATAGAGAAAGCGAACCCGGTTCGACAGGTTGGTGTTGTAAAACCTAGCCCTAACCTTGACCCAGAAACCTTGTTATTTGTAGGTCCAGTGACCCGAAGTAAAGTAAGAAGTCAGCTTTGGGCCATCCCAGTGGAGGACTTGGTGTCTGGCTTTGAATCCATGAGAGTTGATGATGAGGTTCTATTTATGGAAACTGAATCTTGATGAAGATCGGATTAGTTGATGGACTTGGAGTGCTCTCTATCATGGTTTGAAGGCATTTCTACCTATTAGGTAAGTCACTTGATATGTGTGCAAAACTCCTTTAGGATTGGATTTGATCTGGGTCTTCAATTCCCTGTTTAGGAGTTGCTGAACTGATTGGTCGACTGATTGGTCGACTGGACCAGTCGACCAATCCACTCGACCAATGGGTTCTGTCTTTGGCAATTAGGTCTTGCTTGCTCTATTTAAGTCCAATCTCGAGTCTACATCGTATTTTCTGCCTCCAAACTCTTTGGAACGAACCAAATACCTCTGCAAGTCATCTCCCTTGCATCCTTGGTGTTTTTCTTGACGGATCATCGTCAAAACTCTTCCTTTTGCATCAAAGGTATGTCTACACTCTCTTCTTCTCCTCTATCTCTGTTTTTCTTTCCTTTTTGAGTTGAGATAGTAGAGGAGATGCTGCATTCTCTGTGCAAACATCTCTGGACTTGTCTCTCATGATCTTCCTAAGGATTAATGGCTAATGCAATGATCTTAACCATGATCATTGCAAGCTTTTAAAGGAATCATGATCAAATCATGATCTTGTCTTTGTTTATCTTTTGATTTGAATTCTGATCTTCTTAGATCTACTATATTGATCATGTTAGTAGTCAATTGCTGTGTTTTCTTTTCATGATCCATGATCTATCAATCTCTAGTTGTTTCTCTTCTACCATACCATGTTTTCTTCATGAATCATGATAGTTACATATATGGTAGGTTTTGTTTCCTTATTTAGATTTATGCTCTTAGGTCTATTTTCTTGAAGATCTAAGTATGCCTTCCATGATATCTTTATCTGAATCAATGATTCATTCTCATATTGTTCTTGTCTATGATTTCTATCTTGAATTCTTCAAGAACCATGATTGATCTAATTATGGTAACTTTTTGTTTCCTAATTTGTATCTTGAAGACTTGATTCGATTAGTGTTTTGAGGTCCCCTATATGTTAGGATACTACTAATGTAGTTTACCCCTTGATTAGTACCCTTTTGAACCACCAAATTCGGATTTTATATCTTAAAACTCTGATTTTGTAGGCTACTGTCTTCATTAGTCGACTAATTGGTCGATCAAGCGATAGACCAATCCAATCGACCAATGAGTACAAAGAACTCCAGAATTGGTCTGTTTTGGATGTTTTGGTATCTTTTCTGTTAGGGATCTTTCCTAATATGTTGTATACACTTGTTTAGGACCTTCTTCTCATGTTTGTCAGGATCTTACTTGATTTCTTAGGATTCCTTTGCAAGTTATAAAAGGTAAGGATGGTTACTTCTTTAACAACATAAATTGCATATCTTAGTTTCTATATTTGAATCTTGTTAATTTATTTCTTTAATTAGATTCTTATAATGTTATACTACTGTGGTACTGTCTTGATATCAGTAGCATTACTTATTTATATTGAATTGACTCATGTATGATTTACTTACCAGTTATATACAATTTGATTGTAATTATTGATTTCTTTCCATATATGAAGTTACCATATATGTGATGTTATGAATTGATGCTTGTGTATGCTTAAGTATGGTTTGGAAAGGAGAGGTGTCCTTTTGACACTTCTGTCCTTGGACTACTACGGGAATATTATGGGATGTTTCCGGAGATGCCCTCTGGACACCTTCCTAAACTGTTGGATGACATATCTAGGACTGTCTAGTAGTGTTTGGCTAGGATGTCCCGTTATGTAAGACCCTAATCGGAGGGGTATTGAGACCGAACGACCCGTGGTAGCAATGGGGATTCATGGGCGCTCAAGACCGGTAACCAACCCGTGAGAGGACAGGAATCACATTGTGGGGGCCATTTATTGGTAGGGTTGCATATGGATAGACTTGGGCTCACGGGCGCTCAAGACCGGTAACCAACCAGTGAGAGGACGTGAGAGCTTCCCGTTTACCATATGTGGATAACAAGTAGGGTTGATGAGTCCGTAGTCAGGGACTATGAGGACTCTAGTGTGAAGGATACCGGAAAGGATCGTCAGGGACGAGGAATGGACGTATCTGGATCTGACTTGATGTAACTAAGTAGAAGACTTGCATTTGGCTAGGCTTTACCCTGACATGCGCCGGTACTTAGACCAATGGTTATGTGAGAGAGTGGTGACCTATACCCCCAGCCATGGAATGTCCCGAGGGATGCCGGACCCATTACCAACTGATGATGAGTGATTGAGACTTTCCTAAAGAAGTACGGTGCTATGACTTAAAGCATGTCTGCCAATAGAGACCAGCATATATAGAGTTAGATTCATACATTCATTGCTTGTCTCATACCATATTGCATCTATGTTTGTTTTGTAATTCTGCCATTTATGTTATTATGAATTTAACTGCCTTACTGAGTTTCTTTGAAACTCATTCCTTTATTGTACAATGTTTGTTAGACTATTCTACAGGTTCTGAATATCATGACGGCTCGTATGAAGAAGCGCAAGGAGAAGAGGCATATCTCCAGGAAGGTGATTGCGGTTACCACAATTACACTGAAGATCCCGCGAGTGGTTATGCTCCGTACGATGCTTAGTCCGACCATAGAGTGGAAGCGCCCTCGTGCCATTTATGAGATTTATACTTATAGGGATATTGTCTATAAGATTGAGAACAATTTAGTTACCTATTGTACCCGCTATTGGGATTAGATTCTATCCTGTTTCTTCTCTTTTAGAACTACTTTTCCGCTGGTTGTAGAGTGGGATTTCGCCTCACTTTACTTATCTGATTTAGACACTCTGATTATATTTAGTACTCTGATTTATATATGATTCATTCTTTCCTTATTTGGATCTATGGTTTATCTTTCGCACTTCGATTATTATTGTTCATGATTATGTTATTGCTTATGTGGGAGGTTGATTACTCGATACTTGATCTTCGGGCTGTGGATCACACTCTCGGGTATGCCAGATAGGGTACCGGCTGGGAGGATGTGACAGATTGGTATCAGAGCCCAAGGTTCGAGGAAATCCTAACCACAAAAGACAATAACTGAACATTCCTGAGTCATAGATCTGAAATGACTCCTCTACTCTTAGAAGTGAATAATAGAACACTTGGATTAGAAACTTAACCTATGAAGCATAACAGAACATTTCCGAATAACATACCATAATTATACTTAAATAAATGTTACTAATGCAAATAAAAGAAAGGTGCATAATATACAATAATTAGGTGAAACAAAATGAACTTCATTAATTTCAAAAGCTTTTACAACGATTACATCTGAAATGCATAAATGAAAATCCTAGGGTACAATCTATCTAGGTGATCTTCTCCGATCTCTCGTATGCTCTGAACTCCTCCGCTAGCTGAGTCACCCGATGCTCTATCCTATCCTGTCGTGACTCCATCCTCTCATACATCTGCTCTTGTCTGACCTCCATCCTCTCTAGCATGGAAGTCATCGATCTCATTTGTGCCCCAAGATCTGAAGTCTCCGGAACCGCATGAGAAGGGCCACCGCCTCGAAGTGTGATGAAGGAAACTCGTGATGCACCGGCTCAGCCTCGTGCATCTCTGTATCGTCTCCGGCCTGATCATCACTATCAGGACCTATATCCTCTCCTCCATCCTCTGACTCTTGATCCTCATCCTCCGACTCCTCATCATCTTCACCCTCCGGACCAGGAGATCTCTCGATCGCTGCAGTCTCATCGACGAATGGTCCGAGTCCCGATGACGTATCCCTGTGAACCAGTGTCCATTGGTGTATCATCGAAACTCACCCCGAAATGTCTGAAGATCAAGGTCAGTAGCCTCCCATAGCAAAGGTTCTGCATGCTAGGCCGCAGAACCAAGTCCAGCATGACCTGCTGAATGATGTAGGAGAGATTGATCTCGAAGCCCATGTAGATGCGGTAGATGACTAAGGCCTCCATCACTGTGACCCGATGGTGGTGTCTGGCCTTGGGCATAATGTTTCGGCCGACTATGCGACCGATAATCCGTGCAGAATCCGTCATCCGTCCGCTGGTCCACGGAGTGAAGCATCGACGACTATCCCATAGTGTAGAGCATATCTCGCGTAGCTTGTACGGCATCAGATAGCTGTCCAAATCTACTCCTGCAGGTATCCACACACACTGCTGTGGATAGTAAGGAACCTGCAAGATCTCAGCCAGTGCTCGGGTGGAAAAACGAATCTGAGTCTAGAAGACCCTGCTCCTTAGGACAAGTCTAAGTGGATGTCCTTGACCTCGAGCCTCCTATGTGTAGGTAAGGTTGCTGAAGAACAACCTCACTAGCTCCGGGTATACCGGCAGATCCTCAGTGAAGAGATGTGTCCACTGCAACGTGTCGAATCTCTGCCGAATCCTAAAGACTCTGAGCTGGCGTAGGTGAAGCAGACGTCCCAACTCAATGTTACAGTAACTGAAGTAGGCCTCCTACAAAAACTCGGCCTGAGGTGTGTCGAACATGTCCGGTCTCCGAACCTCCTGTCTAGGCTCTGAAGGAACCTGACCTCTGCCCCTAAGTGCCCCTACAATGCGACCACGACCTCTACCTCGTCCTCGCCCTCCCCTATGCATAGTGTGTATCTGTGAAAGAGACAAGAGACATTTCCAGTTAGTGCTACTTTAAGATTTGAGCCAAAAAGGGTATTTTCGTAATTTTTCGGAAAATTTCAAATTTGGGGAAATTTTGATTTGAACATACTAGCATGTGCGCAATACTTGGAAATTCATGTCTATGAAGTTTGTTTGAAGAAAATCGATCGAAAACTTGAATTAAAGCGAAAAATTCAGCAAGAAGGAAAATTTGGGGATTTTGCAATTTAGGTCAAAATTGGATTTTTGAAAAGTTGAAATTGGTTAAATCAAATTTTATGGACCTATCTACAATATCATCTTGAGCATGTAGTGTCACATCCTCCCAGCCGGTACCCTATCTGGCATACTTGAGAGTGTGATCCACAGCCCGAAGATCAGGTATCGAGTAATCAACCTCCCACATAAACAATAACATAATCATGAACAATAATAATAAAAGTGCGAAAGATAAACCATAGATCCAAATAAGAAAAGAATGAATCATATATATAAATCAGAGTACTAGATATAATCAGAGTGTCTAAATCAGATAAGTAAAGTGAGGCGAAATCCCACTCTACAACCAGCGGAAAAGTAGTTCTAAAAGAGAATAAGCAGGATAGAATCTAATCCCAATAGCAGGTACAATAGGTAACTAAATTGTTCTCAATCTTATAGACAATATCCCTATAAGTATAAATCTCATAAACGGCACAAGGGCGCTTCCACTCTATGGTCGGACTAAGCATCGTACGGAGCATAACCACTCGCGGGATCTTCAGTGTAATTGTCGTAACCGCAATCACCTTCCTGAAGAAATGCATCTTCTCCTTGCGCTTCTTCATATGGGCCGTCATGAAATTCAGAACCTGTAGAATAGTCTAACAAACATTGTACAATAAAGGAATGAGTTTCAAAGAAACTCAGTAAGGCAGTTAAATCCATCATAACATAAATGGCAGCATTACAAAACAAACATAGATGTAATATGGTATGAGACAAACAATGAATGTATGAATCTAACTCTATATATGCTGGTCTCTATTGGCAGACATGCTTTAAGTCATAGCACCGTACTTCTTTAGGAAAGTCTCAATCACTCATCATCAGTTGGTAATGGGTTCGGCATCCCTCGGGACATTCCATGGCTGGGGGTATAGGTCACCACTCTCTCACATCACCATTGGTCTAAGTACCGGCGCATGTCAGGGTAAAGCCTAGCCAAATGCAAGTCTTCTACTTAGTTACATCAAGTCAGATCCAGATACGTCCATTCCTCGTCCCTGACGATCCTTTCCGGTATCCTTCACACTAGAGTCCTCATAGTCCCTGACTACGGACTCATCAACCCTATTGGTCATCCACATATGGTAAACGGGAAGCTCTCACGTCCCCTCACGGGTTGGTTACCGGTCTTGAGCGCCCGTGAGCCCAAGTCTATCCATATGCAACCCTACCAATAAATGGTCTCCACAATGTGATTCCTGTCCTCTGAAGGGTTGGTTACCGGTCTTGAGCGCCCATGAATCCCCATTGCTACCACGGGTCGTTCGGTCTCAATACCCCTCCGATTAGGGTCTGACATAACGGGACATCCTAGCTGAACACTACTAGACAATCCTAGATATGTCATCCAACAGTTTAGGAAGGTGTCCAGAGGGCATCTCCGGAAACATCCCATAATATTCCCGTAGTAGTCCAAGGATAGAAGTGTCAAAAGGACACCTCTCCTTTCCAAACCATACTTAAGCATACACAAGCATCAATTCATAACATCACATATATGGTAACTTCATATATGGAAAGAAATCAATAATTACAATCAACTTGTATATAACTGGTAAGTAAATCATACATGAGTCAATTCAATATAAATAAGTAATGCTACTGATATCAAGACAAGACCACACGGTAGTATAACATTATAAGAATCTAATTAAAGAAATAAATTAACAAGATTCAAATATAGAAACTAAGATATGCAATTTATGATGTTAAAGAAGTAACCATCCTTACCTTTTATAACTTGCAAAGGAATCCTAAGAAATCAAGTAAGATCCTGACAAACATGAGAAGAAGGTCCTAAACAAGTGTATACAACATATTAGGAAAGATCCCTAACAGAAAAGATACCAAAACATCCAAAATAGACCAATTCTGGAGTTGCTGTACTCATTGGTCGATTGGATTGGTCTACTACCCCAGTCGACCAATGCAGACAGTAGCCTATAAAATCAGAGTTTTATGATATAAAATCCGAATTTGGTGGTTCAAAAGGGTACTAATCAAGGGGTAAACTACATTAGTAGTATCCTAACATATAGGGGACCTCAAAACACTAATCAAATCAAGTCATCAAGATACAAATTAGGAAACAAAAAGTTACCATAATTAGATCAATCATGGTTCTTGAAGAATTCAAGATAGAAATCAAAGACAAGAACAATAGGAGAATGAATCATTGATTCAGATAAAGGTATCATGAAAGGCATACTTAGATCTTCAAGAAAATAGACCTAAGAGCATAAATCTAAATAAGGAAACAAAACCTACCATATATGTAACTATCATGATTCATGAAGAAAACATGGTATGGTAGAAGAGAAACAACTAGAGATTGATAGATCATGGATCATGAAAAGAAAACACAGCAATTGACTACTAACATGATCAATATAGTAGATATAAGAATATCAGAATTCAAATCAAAAGATAAACAAAGACAAGATCATGATTTGATCATGATTCCTTCAAAAGCATGCAATGATCATGGTTATGATCATTGCATTAGCCATCAATCCTTAGGAAGATCATGAGAGACAAGTCCAGAGATGTTTGCAACAGAGAATGCAGCATCTCCTCTACTGTCTCAACTCAAAAAGGAAAGAAAAACAGAGATGGAGGAGAAGAAGAGAGTGTAGACATACCTTTGATGCAAAAGGAAGAGTTTTGACGAAGATCCGTCAAGAAAAACACCAAGGATGCAAGGGAGATGACTTGCAGAGGTCTTTGGTTCGTTCCAAAGAGTTTGGAGGCAGAAAATACGAAGTAGACTCGAGATTGGACTTAAATAGAGCAAGCAAGACCTAATTGCCAAAGACAGAACCCATTGGTCGAGTGGATTGGTCGACTGGTCCAGTCGACCAATCAGTCGACCAATCAGTTCACCAACTCCTAAATAGGGAATTGAAGACCCAGATCAAATCCAATCCTAAAGGGGTTTTGCACACATATCAAGTGACTTACCTAATAGGTAGAAATGCCTTCAAAGCATGATAAAGAGCACTCCAAGTCCATCAACTACTCCGATCTTCATCAAGATTCAGTTTCCAAAAATAGAACCTCATCATCAACTCTCATGGATTCAAAGCCAGACACCAAGTCCTCCACTGGGATGGCCCAAAGCTGACTTCTTACTTTACTTCGGGTCACTGGACCTACAAATAACAAGGTTTCTGGGTCAAGGTTAGGGCTGAGTTTTACATTCTCCCCCCCTTAAAGAAATTTCGTCCTCGAAATTGAAAGCGTACCTGTGCTTCCAAAGAGGTAAGGAAACTTCTCCTTCATATCTTCTTCCTTCTCCCAAGAAGCTTCTTCAGGGGTATGGTTCTTCCACCGAATCTTCACCAAAGGAATGGTGCGATTCCGCAGCTGCTTGTCCTTCTTATCCAAGATTTCGGCCGACTCTTCATCGT
Source organism: Hakea prostrata (assembly GCF_041222555.1). Taxonomy (NCBI): domain Eukaryota; kingdom Viridiplantae; phylum Streptophyta; class Magnoliopsida; order Proteales; family Proteaceae; genus Hakea; species Hakea prostrata. The sequence goes on along the minus strand of NW_028291176.1, from coordinate 203,561 downwards.
AGGTCAAATCAGCACTAAGTCCTTCAGGTGCTTGCTGTAAAATGTGTTCCGGATTCTCTATGTATTTCCGGAGCATCGAAATGTGAAACACATTGTGAACACCAGCAAGAGGGGGAGGTAATGCTAATCGATACGCAACAGGTCCAACCTTTTCCAAAATCTCGAAAGGTCCAATGAAACGAGGGCTAAGCTTTCCCTTAACATTGAATCTCATCACACCCTTCATTGGTGAAACCTTCAAGAAAACTTTCTCTCCAACTTGAAATTCCAAATCGGTCCTTCTCTTATCAAGCATAAGATTTCTGTCTTGACCGAGCGGACTTAATCCTTTCTCTTATCATATCTACCATAGCACTCGTAGCTTCATTCATCTCAAGACCTAAGACTTTTCTTTCACCTGTCTCAGCCAAAGACAAAGGTGTCCTACAAGTACTTCCATACAAAGCCTTGAATGGAGCCATGCCTATTGTTGCTTGATAACTGTTGTTATAGGCAAACTCAACCAAAGCTAGGTGTTCATCCCAATTACCACCCATATCCACCACACAAGATCTGAGCATGTCTTCCAATGTTTGAATTGTCCGCTCAGATTGTCCATCGACCGTGGATGATGAGCTGTACTCAAGTTCAATTGGGTTCCCAAGGCCTTCTCGCAAACCATTCCAAAACCTTGAGGTGAACCTAGGATCACGATCGAAACAATACTCAATGGCACACCATGCAGGCGAACCACATTATCCACGTAAAGCCTTGCTAGCTTATCCAGAGTATGAGTGATCTTCATAGGAATGAAGTGGGCTGATTTGGTCAACCTATCAACAATCACCCACATAGTGTCATTGCCTTTACTTGTCCGAGGCAAGCTAGTCACAAAGTCCATAGAGATATCCTCCCACTTCCAACTAGGAATAGGAAGAGGTTGAAGTAATCCAGATGGGGGTTGTCGAACGGCTTTCACACGTTGGCAAGTCTCACACTTGGCATCAAAATCATCAACATCATCCTTCAAACCAATCCACCAAAAATGTTCCTTCAAGTCCTTGTACATCTTGGTGCTTCCCGGGTGTATAGTAAAGACTGACTGGTGTGCTTCCTTCAATATTTCCTTTTTAATTTCTTCGTTTGCAGGCACGCACAGTCTTCCTCTAAACAATAAAGCACCATCCATGGATATACCAAAGTTGGGGTCCGACTCAGGATTCGAAGAAATCTTCTCAACTTTGATCAAAAGTTCTTGGTTAGAACTCTGCAGAGCAACAATCTTATCTCTAAGGCCAGATCTTGCCATCATGGCAGAGAGAATAAAATCTGAATTCTCAGGGACAATTTCCAAATCAAAGCTCTCAATAGAAGACGACAATGGTAAACTCAAAGCATTCAAATCCAAAGTCTTCTTCTGGTTCTTCCTACTAAGAGCATCAGCAACAACGTTTGCCTTTCCAGGGTGATACTGAATATCACAATCATAATCAGAGACTAGTTCCAACCATCTCCTTTGTCTCATGTTCAACTCCTTTTGGGTAAAGAAGTATTTCAAACTCTTATGATCCGTGAAAATGGCAATCTTCTCACCGTAGAGGTAATGTCTCCAAATCTTCAAAGCAAAGACAACAGCGGCAAGTTCTAGATCGTGAGTGGGGTAATTCCGCTCATAATCTTTCAATTGCCGAGAAGCATAGGCTACGACCTTGCCATATTGCATCAGTACGCAACCCAATCCAATCTTTGATGCATCGGTAAAAACTGTCATACCACCGGAACTATCAGGTATAGTCAAAACCGGGGCACTTGTCAATCTATCTTTCAACTCTTGGAAATTCTTCTCACAGGCGTCAGACCAAACAAACTTCTCTTCTTTCCTGGTCAACTTAGTCATAGGAGCAGCCAACCGAGAAAAGTTATCAATAAACCTTCTGTAGTAACCCGCCAATCCAAGAAAACTTCTTATTTCCGTTACCGACTTCGGTCTTTCCCAATCAGCCACAGCTTGAACTTTTTCAGGATCGACACGAATACCTTCGGCTGAAACCACATGGCCAAGGAATACTACTGTTTTAAGCCAGAAATCACACTTGCTAAACTTAGCGTACAACTTCTTTTCTCGCAATCTTTGCAAAGTGAAACTTAGATGGCTCGCATGCTCTTCTTCGCTCTTCGAATAGATCAAGATGTCGTCGATGAACACAATCACAAACTTATCAAGCACATCGTGAAATACTCGGTTCATGAGGTCCATGAACACCGCAGGAGCATTGGTCAATCCGAAGGGCATGACCCTAAACTCGTAGTGGCCATACCGTGTTCGGAAAGCTGTCTTGAAGATATCACTAGACTTCACTTTCAATTGGTGATATCCGGATCTTAAGTCAATCTTTGAGAACACAACTGCACCCTTTAACTGATCGGAGAGATCATCGATTCTGGGCAGCGGGTATCTATTCTTGATAGTCAGCTTATTCAACTCACGGTAGTCGATGCACAGGCACATACTACCGTCTTTCTTCTTGACAAACAAGACCGGAGCTCCCCAAGGTGATACACTAGGTTGTACGAAACCTCTATCAATGAGCTCATTCAAATGATTTTGCAACTCTTTCAACTCAGTAGGAGCCATCCTATACGGAGCTTTAGATACCGGAGCGGCACCAGGGACGAGATCAATAGAAAACTCGACATCCCTGTCTGGAGGCACTCCCGATAGATCATCAGGGAAGACATCAACAAAGTCATAGACAACCTTGACTTCATCGACTCTTTTCTCCACTTTACCCTTGCCTTCAGATGAAGCATCATCCACTAGGGCATAGACTTGCATCAGTGCAGACAGCACCTTCTTACAAACCCTTCTCTTCTCACCATGAAATTCTAAGACCGGACTTCCACAAATATGGAACTGAATCTTCTTTGAGGAACAAAGAAACACAGCTTTGTGGGCTGTTAACCAATCAATTCCCAAAATAACATCAAAGTCCTTCATATCAAGAAGTACAAAATTGGCTTCCAAGTTCTTCTCACCAATCAACACAGGACATTTAGATAACCCCTTATCTAGTTTCACAACAGGACCAGTAGGTGTACTAATCAACAAACAACTAGACAACTTCTCAGGGATTAGGTCAGTCTTCTTGATGAATGCAGATGACATGAATGAATGAGATGCACCCGTATCAAATAAGACAAATGCAGAAATAGAAGCAACTAACAATGTACCTGTAATCACTTCATGGCTTGGATCCTGCTCAGCACTGGAAATACTGAACACTCTACCAGAGGGAGGAGTAGGAGCACTCTTCACCACTGGAGCAGGTTGCTGGAGTGGCCGCTTCGGACAGGCACGAGCGAAATGACCAGCTTGCTTGCAGTAAAAGCAAACAGGATTGCTGGGTCCAACTAGGGTAGCTGCAACAGAGGGCTTCTGAACAAAAGGCCTAGGATTCGCATTCACAGGCCTAGCACTTGCACTCACTGGTGGTCGGTTTCCGCCATACCTTGTCCTAAACCGGCCGGGCTGCTGAAAACCCGAGTTCTGACCTACACTCCTAGGCTGAAAAGTAGGAGTGGGGTAGGGTGTAGGTCTCACAAAACGCCGATCATTACGATCCACCAACCCAGGGTTCCTTGGCTGCCAGGGCCTTTGCACACGTGCACTTTCCTTCTCTGTTTCTTCCAACTTCTTCGAGTTCTGCACCACTTGAGCATAGCTCACTATAGGCTGGACTTAGAGATAAGATTGTTGCTCTGCAGAGTTCTGATCAAGAACTTTTGGTCAAAGTTGAGAAGATTTCTTCAAATCCTGAGTCGGACCCCGACTTTGGTATATCCATGGATGGTGCTTTATTGTTTAGAGGAAGACTGTGCGTGCCTGCAAACGAAGAAATTAAAAAGGAAATATTGAAGGAAGCACACCAATCAGTCTTTACTATACACCCAGGAAGCACCAAGATGTACAAGGACTTGAAGGAACATTTTTGGTGGATTGGTTTGAAGGCTGATGTTGATGATTTTGTTGCCAAGTGTGAGACTTGCCAACGTGTGAAAGCCGTTCGACAACCCCCATCTGGATTACTTCAACCTCTTCCTATTCCTAGTTGGAAGTGGGAGGATATCTCTATGGACTTTGTGACTAGCTTGCCTCGGACAAGTAAAGGCAATGACACTATGTGGGTGATTGTTGATAGGTTGACCAAATCAGCCCACTTCATTCCTATGAAGATCACTCATACTGCGGATAAGCTAGCAAGGCTTTACGTGGATAATGTGGTTCGCCCGCATGGTGTGCCATTGAGTATTGTTTCGATCGTGATCCCAGGTTCACCTCAAGGTTTTGGAATAGTTTGCGAAGGCCTTGGGAACCCAATTGAACTTGAGTGCAGCTCATCATCCACGATCGATGGACAATCGAGCGGACAATTCAGACATTGGAAGACATGCTCAGATCTTGTGTGGTGGATATGGGTGGTAATTGGGATGAACACCTAGCTTTGGTTGAGTTTGCCTATAACAACAGTTATCAAGCAACAATAGGCATGGCTCCATTCAAGGCTTTGTATGGAAGTACTTGTAGGACACCTTTGTACTGGACTGAGACAGGTGAAAGAAAAGTCTTAGGTCTTGAGATGATTGAAGCTACGAGTGCTATGGTAGATATGATAAGAGAAAGGATTAAGTCTGCTCAGTCAAGACAGAAATCTTATGCTGATAAGAGGAGGACCGATTTGGAATTTCAAGTCGGAGAGAAAGTTTTCTTGAAGGTTTCACCAATGAAGGGTGTGATGAGATTTAATGTTAAGGGAAAGCTTAGCCCTCGTTTCATTGGACCTTTCGAGATTTTGGAAAAGGTTGGACCTGTTGCGTATCGATTAGCATTACCTCCCCCTCTTGCTGGTGTTCACAATGTGTTTCACATTTCGATGCTCCGGAAATACATAGACAATCCAGAACACATTTTGCAGCAAGCACCTGAAGGACTTAGTGCTGATTTGACCTACGATGAAGAGCCGGCCGAAATCTTGGATAAGAAGGACAAGCAGCTGCGGAATCGCACCATCCCTTTGGTGAAGATTCGGTGGAAGAACCATACCCCTGAAGAAGCTTCTTGGGAGAAAGAAGAAGATATGAAGGAGAAGTTTCCTTACCTCTTTGGAAGCACAGGTACGCTTTCAATTTCGAGGACGAAATTTCTTTAAGGGGGGGAGAATGTAAAACCCAGCCCTAACCTTGACCCGGAAACCTTGTTATTTGTAGGTCCAGTGACCCGAAGTAAAGTAAGAAGTCAGCTTTGGGCCATCCCAGTGGAAGACTTGGTGTCTGGCTTTGAATCTATGAGAGTTGATGATGAAGTTCTATTTATGGAAATTGAATCTTGATGAAGATCGGATTAGTTGATGGACTTGGAGTGCTCTCTATCATGGTTTGAAGGCATTTCTACCTATTAGGTAAGTCACTTGATATGTGTGCAAAACCCCTTTAGGATTGGATTTGATCTGGGTCTTCAATTCCCTGTTTAGGAGTTGCTGAACTGATTGGTCGACTGATTGGTCAACTGGACCAGTCGACCAATCCACTCGACCAATGGGTTCTGTCTTTGGCAATTAGGTCTTGCTTGCTCTATTTAAGTCCAATCTCAAGTCTACATCGTATTTTCTGCCTCCAAACTCTTTGGAACGAACCAAAGACCTCTGCAAGTCATCTCCCTTGCATCCTTGGTGTTTTTCTTGACGGATCATCGTCAAAACTCTTCCTTTTGCATCAAAGGTATGTCTACACTCTCTTCTTCTCCTCCATCTCTGTTTTTCTTTCCTTTTTGAGTTGAGACAGTAGAGGAGATGCTGCATTCTCTGTTGCAAACATCTTTGGACTTGTCTCTCATGATCTTCTTAAGAATTAATGGCTAATGCAATGATCTTAACCATGATCATTGCAAGCTTTTGAAGGAATCATGATCAAATCATGATCTTGTCTTTGTTTATCTTTTGATTTGAATTCTGATCTTCTTAGATCTACTATATTGATCATGTTAGTAGTCAATTGCTGTGTTTTCTTTTCATGATCCATGATCTATCAATCTCTAGTTGTTTCTCTTCTACCATACCATGCTTTCTTCATGAATCATGATAGTTACATATATGGTAGGTTTTGTTTCCTTATTTAGATTTATGCTCTTAGGTCTATTTTCTTGAAGATCTAAGTATGCCTTCCATGATATCTTTATCTGAATCAATGATTCATTCTCCTGTTGTTCTTGTCTATGATATCTATCTTGAATTCTTCAAGAACCATGATTGATCTAATTATGGTAACTTTTTGTTTCCTAATTTGTATCTTGAAGACTTAATTCGATTAGTGTTTTGAGGTCCCCTATATGTTAGGATAATACTAATGTAGTTTACCCCTTGATTAGTACCCTTTTGAACCACCAAATTCGGATTTTATATCTTAAAACTCTGATTTTGTAGGCTACTGTCTTCATTGGTCGACTGATTGGTCGACTAGGGCAGTAGACCAATCCAATCGACCAATGAGTACAGCAACTCCAGAATTGGTCTGTTTTGGATGTTTTGGTATCTTTTCTGTTAGGGATCTTTCCTAATATGTTGTATACACTTGTTTAGGACCTCCTTCTCAAGTTTGTCAAGATCTTACTTGATTTCTTAGGATTCCTTTGCAAGTTATAAAAGGTAAGGATGGTTACTTCTTTAACAACATAAATTGCATATCTTAGTTTTTATATTTGAATCTTGTTAATTTATTTCTTTAATTAGATTCTTATAATGTTATACTACTATGGTACTGTCTTGATATCAGTAGCATTACTTATTTATATTGAATTGACTCATGTATGATTTACTTACCAGTTATATACAAGATGATTGTAATTATTGATTTCTTTCCATATATGAAGTTACCATATGTGTGATGTTATGAATTGATGCTTGTGTATGCTTAAGTATGGTTTGGAAAGGAGAGGTGTCCTTTTGACACTTCTGTCCTTGGACTACTACGGGAATATTATGGGATGTTTCCGGAGATGCCCTCTGGACACCTTCCTAAACCGTTGGATGACATATCTAGGACTTTGTCTAGTAGTGTTTGGCTAGGATGTCCCGTTATGTCGACCCTAATCGGAGGGGTATTGAGACCGAACGACCCGTGGTAGCAATGGGGATTCATGGGCGCTCAAGACTGGTAACCAACCCGTGAGAGGACAGGAATCACATTGTGGGGGCCATTTATTGGTAGGGTTGCATATGGATAGACTTGGGCTCACGGGCGCTCAAGACCGGTAACCAACCAGTGAGAGGACGTGAGAGCTTCCCGTTTACCATATGTGGATAACCAAGAGGGTTGATGAGTCCGTAGTCGGGGACTATGAGGACTCTAGTGTGAAGGATACCGGAAAGGATCGTCGGGGACGAGGAATGGACGTATCTGGATCTGACTTGATGTAACTAAGTAGAAGACTTGCATTTGGCTAGGCTTTACCCTGACATGCGCCGGTACTTAGACCAATGGTTATGTGAGAGAGTGGTGACCTATACCCCCAGCCATGGAATGTCCCGTGGGATGCCGGACCCATTACCAACTGATGATGAGTGATTGAGACTTTCCTAAAGAAGTACGGTGCTATGACTTAAAGCATGTCTGCCAATAGAGACCAGCATATATAGAGTTAGATTCATACATTCATTGCTTGTCTCATACCATATTGCATCTATGTTTGTTTTGTAATTCTGCCATTTATGTTATTATGGATTTAACTGCCTTACTGAGTTTCTTTGAAACTCATTCCTTTATTGTACAATGTTTGTTAGACTATTCTACAGGTTCTGAATATCATGACGGCTCGTATGAAGAAGCGCAAGGAGAAGAGGCATATCTCCAGGAAGGTGATTGCGGTTACCACAATTACACTGAAGATCCCGCGAGTGGTTATGCTCCGTACGATGCTTAGTCCGACCATAGAGTGGAAGCGCCCTTGTGCCATTTATGAGATTTATACTTATAGGGATATTGTTTATAAGATTGAGAACAATTTAGTTACCTATTGTACCTGCTATTGGGATTAGATTCTATCATGTTTCTTCTCTTTTTGAACTACTTTTCCGCTGGTTGTAGAGTGGGATTTCGCCTCACTTTACTTATCTGATTTAGACACTCTGATTATATTTAGTACTCTGATTTATATATGATTCATTCTTTCCTTATTTGGATCTATGGTTTATCTTTCGCACTTCGATTATTATTGTTCATGATTATGTTATTGCTTATGTGGGAGGTTTATTACTCGATACCTGATCTTCGGGCTGTGGATCACACTCTCGGGTATGCCAGATAGGGTACCGGCTGGGAGGATGTGACAGGTGTAAATTTCTTCGTATCCTTTGGCCTGCAGATCGAGCGTTCGGGCAACGCCCTTGCTTGAATGCTTGGTTTGGTTTGCTCTTTTACCGAACATGAGTGGAGACGAAAAGTCTTTTCACATTAAGATATCTCCACATTTAATGCCCCTGACACCCACTTCCAGCGGGGTGCCATCAAGCCGTCTGAACTCCTCGCTCTCTGTGCAACATGCGCCACGTGGCACTCAGGGAGGCGCGGACGTTACCTTTTGTCGTTCGAACCTTCGTGTCTTAAATATTTATCATCATTACTAAACTCTTTGAACTGTCAACGATTAAAGACCGTTGATGATCTTTGATCTGGGTCGTTTGTTCATTTCACTCGAACCGTCGTGTAATTTTGTTCGTCGATTGAGTTCAATCTCGTTCATCCATTTGAATTTTGAACCTATAAAAGGCTCCTCCTGCCTCATTTCTCCTTTTCACTTCTCTGTGCTTCTGCTTTCGCTCCAAAAATTGCTCTTGCTTTGAAGTTTTCCTGCTTGTGTTCCTACTAGTTTCCAATTTTAGCCTTCACGATTCAAGTTTTGCTCTTCTAGTTTTTCTGAGATCACAAGTAAGTTCATTCTCCTTGTTTTTGTTATATCTTCATTCTTGCTCTTTTTTTGCATTCAGGCTATTTACTTTGCTTTTGCTAGTTTTCTTTTTCCTTTTTTGCTCCAAACCCTTCCTGCTTTGTGTTTTCTTTGAAAATGGGTAATAATAAAACTGCAAATGATGACTCTGTCAGTCATATGATTGAGGGGGATGACTCTGCTGAATTGGCGAGTCATATTGCTTCTGTTGAACTCTCCGGTGATCGGGATGCCAGAATCACCAAACACTGGTTATGTTCCATTCTTGCAAGCCCTAGAGATCCCCCAGGCAATGCTCCTGAGATTCAGGGGATTCTTCAAAAAAGAGGAAAGCTCCAAAAAAACCGACGGCCGGGACTTCCCGTGCATCAAAGAGACCCTCTACCAGCCCCTTTGACTATGCTTCACGAATTCGTCCTTTAGAAATAGAAACTCTTCGTTTCGATTATTCTATCCCTCCATCTTATGTTCTTCAGGTGCCGAACCCGAACGAGAGAGTTAACTCCAATCCTCCAGGAGAATTTTCTATCTATACCGAGTCCTTCAAGACTTTCATCCTTGCTACAATTTTCCAACATCCAAGGGTTTCGATGGATCTTCTCCAAACGACCTTCTTAGCACGTTAAACCAACTCTTGTACACATGCTAACAAGTCCAAATCGCAGCTTCCATCGAAAACAAATTTTTTTTCGAGAATTTACCAAAATACGCTTCTTCACAAACTATTGCATTACTTAACTTCCTTTACTCATGAAATGCAAATTTCAACTTGTCTCTTCAGATTCTCATCAAACCACCATGAAGAAAAACACTTAAGGGTTAGGGAAGGTAGGGATGAGGATCAGAGTACTATTCCTACGCCACAAGCAGAGGTAATACAAGGATAAGGGGCAACAATCCAAATTCCGAATGAGCTTTAAAATCAGGATGAAGATGATGATGAGGACGAGGATAATGAGGATGAGACTCGAGATCAAGAGGATCAGGAAGATGAGGAGGAAACTATTCCAGCTCGATAATTTGAGGATGGAGGTCCATTGTATACAATTTTCGAGACACCGGGTGTGGTTTCTCAGCTGTCAGCAATAACTTCCACACAAGAGAGGATAGAGACACACATAAGCATTATAGAAGATTAAATTGACACGACTAGAAGAGTAATCTCAGCCTATGAGAGATTAGCTCGATTCTCAGGAACAATTTCCTAAACAGATAGCACTAGGATTGTCATCGAGTCTATGGTTGGAGGCAGAGCGATTGGCTTTACTACCAGGGTATAGCTCGCATTCTGGATGTTTCGTACGTATGGGATTTCCGCTAGTAGATTTTGGTTGGCATAGACATCTGTGAAACCCGGCCCTAACCTTAACCCGGATACTCTATTGTCTGTAGGTCCGAAGACCCAAAGTAGAAGTGAAAGTCAACTATGGGCCATATTAGTAGAAGATATAGTGTTCAACTCCGAACCTATGGAGATTGAAGATGATGCCCCATATTTGAAGACAATGTTGGATATAGAAAAGAGACTACGCCTTGATGAAGAGAAGATTGGTTGATGACCATAGAGCTTGGTGGGATATGATTTAAAGCCATTTTTCCATGCTAGGTAAGTTATAGTATATGTGTTTAAAGTTTCGTTTGATTCTGAGTAGTGGAAGGCCCTCAAATCCCTTACTTTGGCTTTCTTGGTCTGCTGGGTCGACTGCTTGGGTTGACTGGGCTAGGCTACCCAGTCAATCGACCCGAGATGCTTGAACTCGAGTAGAATCTTCTGTTTAGGTTATATTGCTATATATACCCCATGACTTCGTGATTTTTAGTATCCCTAGCCTCCAAAACACTTAGAGAACGAAGGGAACTCATCTTCAAGCCTACAAAAGTGTTGAAGAAGATCTAATCTACTTGCAAATTCTCTCTCTTGTTCTTCAATCAAAGGTTAGTATTCAATCTATTGTGTTATTGATTCATTTTTTCTATGATCACTCTCTTCTCTGAACTGAGATTACAATGAAGATGCTGCAACCTTGTAATCATATCTTTACAATCTCTTTTCAATCTCTTATGCCATGATCATCTTATTCATTCTCAATATGATTTTTATGATTTCGTCTTAAACTATGATCACATTCTTATTTTGATTTATTCTAGCATTGTAGATGCCTCTCCATGATTATTCATACCTCTGATTTACTGTGTTCTTGTACTAGAATGAGACCTTATCATCTCTAGTTTATCTCTTTCATTCATAGCATGTTTTCAATGAAAACCATGATTTTTACCAAAATAGAAAGTATGATTTCAAATTAGTAAGTAATGGTTTTAATCGTTGTTTGATGTCTAAAATATGCTTTTTAGTCTTAGACTACTGTGTTAGACATTCTCTCCAAGTTTCGTAGCATTCCAGATTGTATAGCATAGGTTTCGGATCAAGATTCTATTTTTGAACTCGGATTTACTCTCTAGGTAGACTACCTGGGTTGACTGAACCAGTCAACCCAGCCAATCAACCCGCAGTGACAGAATTGGATTTCTTCATCCGTTTCGATTCGATTGATGCTCATTCTTTTAGGACTACTTCCTAATGACTGTATGATGTTATTCTAGGGTTTATTTGCTAACTTTGGATTCATCCTCTTGTCCTTCCGGAATATATTCGAATCTATTTAAGGTAAGGAAAGTTGTTACCATATTAACATAGATTGCATAGATTTAGTTTCTAATTTGGGAACTACTTAGATTTGCTACTGTTATGTTAGTTTCTATTATGATATGAATGATGTAAGTATAGTAGGATCTTATTTCCTTATTTACTTTATGTACTTGATCATGTATGAATACTTATTCATGTATGTTTCTTATTCATTTAATCTTGTCTTATTATACTCTTTAATTCATGTATGTTTCTTATTCATTTAATCTTGTCTTATTATATTCTTTCATTTGATGAGATATCTATCGTGGATGATATGACTAAATTATGATTGTGATTGTTTAGGTATGATTTGGGATTGGGGAATGTCCTTTTGACATTTTTGTCCTTGGACATCATTGGAAATAGTATGGGATATTTCCAATGTTGCCCTTTGACACCTTCCCGGATTATTGGTTGTCATACCTAGGACTTGTCTAGCAATGTTTGGCTAGAATATTCCCTGTTATATCAGACCTGATTCGAAAGGTTACTGAGATCGAACGACCCGTGGTAGCAATGGGGATTCATGGGTGCTTAAGACAGGTAACCAACCCATGAGGGGACATGAATCACATTGTGGGGGCCATTTATGGGTAGAGTTGCATATGGATAGACTTGGGCTCATGGGCGTTCAAGACCGGTAACCAACCCGTGAGAGGACATGAGAGCTTCCCGTTTACTAATGTGGATAACCTATAGGGTTGATGAGTCCATAGTTTGGGACTATGCTGACTCTAGTGTGAAGGATACCGGAAAGGATCACCAGGGGTGAGGAATGGATGTATCTGGACTTGAGTTGATATGACTAAGTAGAAGACTTGCATTGGGCTAGGCTTTACCTTGACATGCGCCAATACTTAAATCAATGGTGATGTGAGAGAGAGGTGACATAAACCCCTAACCAAGGTATGTCTAAGAGGGATGCAAGACCCAACTACCACCGGCTGAGGGGGAGTGAATGATGTCACATCCACCCAGCCGGTACCCTACCTGGCATACCCGAGTGTGTGATCCACAGCCTCGAAGATTAAGTATCAAGGTAATCAACCTCCCACATAGACAATAACATAATCATGAACAATAATAATCAATGTGCAAAAGATAATCAAAAGATCCAAATAAGGAAAGAATAAAACATATATAATCAGAGTATGAAAGACAATCAAAATGTCAAATCAATAAGTAAAGTGAGGCGGAATCCCACTCTACAACCAGCGGAAAGTAGTACTAAAAGAAAAGGAAAAGGAATGAAAACTAATCCCAATAGTAGGTACAATAAGTAACTAAATTGTTCTCAATCTTATAGACAACATCTCTATAAGTATAAATCTCAAAAATGGCGCAAGGGCGCTTCCACTCTATGGTCAGACTAAGCATCGTACGCAGCATAACTACCCCCGGAATCTCAGTGTAATTGTCATAACCGCAATTACCTTTCTGGAGATATGCCTCTTCTTTTTGCGCTTCTTCATACGAGCAGTCATGATACTCAGAACCTGTAGAGAAATCTAACAATACATTGTACAAAAGGAATGAGTTTCAAAGAAACTCAGTAAGGCAGTTAATCCATAACAACATAAATAGCAAGAATTCAAGGCAACATAAGATGCTATATAATTTGAAACACATGATGCATTATGATTCTAACTCTATGTATGCTGGTCTCTATTTGCAGACATGCTTTAAGTCATAGCACCGTACTCCTTTAGGAAGGTCTCATCACACAACGCCTTTTGGTAGTGGGTTCGGCATCCCTCGGGACATTCCATGGCTGGGAGTATAGGTCACCACTCTCTCACATCCCCATTGATCTAAGTACTGGCACATGTCAGGGTAAAAGCCTAGCCAAATGCAAGTCTCCTACTCAATTACGTCATGTCAGATCCAGATACGTCCATTCCTCGCCCCTGGCGATCCTTTCTAGTATCCTTCACACTAGAGTCCTCATAGTCCCTGACTACGGACTCATCAACCCTATAGTTCATCCACATATGGTAAACGGGAAGCTCTCACGTCCCCTCACGGGTTGGTTACCGGTCTTGAGCGCCCGTGAGCCCAAGTCTATCCATATGCAACCCTACCGATAAATGGTCCCCACAATGTGATTCCGGTCCTCTCACGGGTTGGTTACCGGTCTTGAGCACCCATGAATCCCGATTGCTACCATGGGTTGTTCGGTCTCAATACCCCTCCGATTAGGGTCTGACATAACGGGACATCCTAGCCAAACACTTACTAGATAGTCCTAAATATGTCATCCAACAGTTTAGGAAGGTGTCCAGAGGACATCTCCGGAAACATCCCATAATATTCCCGTAGTAGTCCAAGGACAGAAGTGTCAAAAGGACACCTCTCCTTTCCAAACCGTACTTATTCATACACAAACACAATTCCATAACATCACATATATGGCAGCTTCTTATATGGAAAGAAATCAATAATAACATCCAACATGCATATATTTGGTAAGTAAATCATACATGAGTCAGGTTAACATAAACGAGTAATGCTACTGTAATCAAGACTATGCAATAGTAGTATATCATTGTAAGCATCTAATTAAGGAAATAAACTAACAAGATTCAAATATAGAAACTAGGATATGCAATCTATGTAGTTAAGGAAATAACCATCCTTACCTTATATAACTCACAAAGGAATCTTAGGGAATCAAGTAAGACCTTGATTAAACTTGGGAAGAAAGTCCTAAACAAGTGTATATAACATATTAGGAAAGATACCTAGAAGGAAAGATATCAAAACATCCAAAACAGACCAAATATGAAGTTGCTGTCTTCATTGGTCGATTGACTTGGTCTACTGCCTCAGTCGACCAATGAGTCGACCAACAGAGACAGTGGCCTTAAAAAATCAGAGTTTTAAGAATATGAAACCGAATTTGGTGGTTCAAAAGGATACTAAACAAGGGGTAAACTACAATGGTAGCATACTAGTATATAGAGGACTCCAAAACACTAATCAAATCAAGTCTTTAAGTTACAAATTAGGAAACAAAAATTTACCATAATTAGATCAATCATGGTTCTTGAAGAATTCTTAGTAAAAATCATGGACAAGAACAATAAGATGATGGATAACTGATTGTGAATAAGAAATCATGAAAAGCATGCATAGATCTTCAAGAAAATTAGATCTAAGATTGAAGAACAATAATCTAAATAAGGAAAGTGAATGAATACAAGTTTTCCTTCAAAAGCGAGTGATGATCTTGATGAAGATCATTCACCAAGCTTTAGATCCTTAGGAAAAGAGAGGGAAAGAGTATAATGATAGTTGCAACAGAGATACAACATCACTACTACTGTCCTCAATCAGAAAAGGAAAGAAAAGTAACGAAGAATCAAAGATGAAACACAGAAGAGGATGATCACATACCTTTTTGTGTAGAAGCACGAGTTTTGACGAAGATCCGTCAAGATAATCACCAAGGATGCAAGGGAGAAGACTTGCAGAGGTCTCTGGTACGTTCCAAAGAGTTTAGAGGCAGAAAATACGAAGTAGACTCGAGATTGGACTTAAATAGAGCAAGCAAAGACCTAATTAGCAAAGCAGAACCCATTGGTCGATTGGATTGGTCGACTGGTCCAGTCGACCAATGAGTCGACCAATCAGAACAGCAAGACCAAAACAGGGAAATGAAGGCTTAAATCAAATCCAAACATCAAGGGGTTTTGCACACACACCAAGTGACTTACCTAGTAGGTAGAAATGCCTTTGAACCATGACAGAGAGCACTCCAAGTCCATCAACTAATTTGATCTTCATCAGGATGCAGTTTCCATAAATGGAACACTAACATCAACACTCATGGATTCCAAGCTAGCCACCAAGTCTTCCACTGGGATGGCCCAAAGCTGACTTCTTGCTTTACTTCGGGTTGTCGAACCTACAAACAATAGGGTTTCCAGGTCAAGGTTAGGGCTGGGTTTCACAAATGAGCTTCCTAAAGAAGTATGGTGCTATGACTTAAAGCACATCTGCCTATAGAGACTAGCATACATAGAGTTAGACTCATACATGCATTGTCTGTCTCATATCATATCACATTATGTTTTACTTATGCTATCATGTTATTTGTGTTGCTATGGAATAACTTGCCTTACTGGGTTTCTTTTGAAACTCACTCCTTTTGTACAACATTTTTTGTTAGATTATTCTACAGGCATTGATGACTATGAAGGTCAATATGAGGAAGCGCAAACTGAAGAAGCGTACAACACGCAAGGTATTGGCAACTATGAAGATTACGTTGATGATTCCTCGAGTGGTCTTACTTGTTACCAAGATTAGCCCTACTATGGAGTGAGAGCGTCTGAGCATGATTGATGAAATCTATGTTTATGAAGACGTTCTTTATAAAGTAGAATAGACTCTAGCTTAGTTTGATTATATCTTTCTTTCTTGTCTTTAGAACCAGTTGTAATCTTATTTGATTTTTGATCTACATTCCGATGTACTTGTGGAGTGAGATTCCGCCTCACTCTACATTTTGATTTTATATATCTATTGGTATCATTTCCGCACTCTGATGATTATTTCGTTACTTTACTTTGATTCATTTGAATAATATTGTTAACCTTGATTCAGTCCTGTTCTTGATTATATTATTGTGAATGTGGGAGGTTGATTTTCTCGATACTGGATCTTGTGGACTGTGGATCACACACTCGGGTATGCTAGATAGGGTACCGGCTGGGTGGATGTGACAGAGTGGTATCAGAGCCCACAGTTCAAGTAAAATCCTAACCACAAAAAATATGACAGAACATTCTTGACTCATAAATCCAGAAGTGACTCAAGTATTCTTAGAAGTGAATAATAGGACACTTGAATTATTAACTTAAAAGTGAAGAATAATATACTTTGAATAATGCACAATAAGATGGTGAAACAAAAGTGAACTTCATTAATTCTAGGAAAGTTCTACACCAAGTTACATTTGAGAAACATAAAAGGAAATCCTAGTACAATCTATCTAGACTATTGTCTCTGCTCTCTCAGTACTCTAACATCCTCTACAGCCTGAGTCAACTATGACTCCATCCTCGCCTCTATCCTCCCTAGGATAGAAGTCATAGAGCGCATCTGTGCACACAGCTCCGCAGTCTCTGGAACTGTGAGTGAAAGACCTTCGATCTCAAAATGTGATGATGTGGGGATCTCCTAATGGCCTTGATCTGCCTCACGCATCTCAATGTCATCCCCAGCCTGGTCATCTGTATCTAGACCCGCATCGTAGTCACCACCATCTGACTCATCATCCTCCTCATCTGTCTCATCACCATCCTCATCATCTGACCTCTCAGTCTGAGTAATGTGCATCTGATGAATAGTCCTCGTCCCGATGTCATAGCCCAGCAATCGTGTCTGCATCAGTGTATCCTCCAGCCTCACTTCAAAATGTCAGAAGATAAGTGTGAGTAGACGTCCGAAGCAAAGGTTCCGTATGCCTGGAGATGTCACAACCTCTAGCATGACATTCTAGATGTTGAAGGAAAGATCAATCTCAAAACCCCGATATATGCGGTATATCAGTAGAGCATCCATCACTGATACTCTCTCATGATGCCCAGCCTTCGGGATGATGTTGCGGCCCACAATGCGACCGATGATTCTAGCCTAATCTGTCATCTGTGCACTTGTCCGTGGTGTATAGCACCCATCATCTTTCCAAATTGTGATGCAAATCTCATGCAGTTCGTGTGGTAGTAGAAAAGCATCTATCTCTGCCCCAGTAGGTATCCATACACACTCATGAGGGTAGTGTGGTACCCGGAAGATCTCTGCCAGTGTGCTAGTAGAAAATCGAATCCGCGTCTCTTGAACTCGACTCTCTAGGATCAACTTGAATGGACCTCGCCTCCGACCCTCCTTGACTGATGTAAGGTTGTTGAAGAACAACCTCACTAAGTCCGGATAGACCGGAAGATCCTCAGTAAAAAAATGCGTCCACTCCATCGTATCGAATCTATGACAGATCCGGAATGTGCTAAGCTGTCATAGCCTGAGTACTCAACCATACTCAATGCGGCACCGCTCGAAGAAGACCTCATACAAGTACTCTGCTCGGGGTGTACTAAATAGGTCTCCTTGAATGACTACGTCTTGTGGCTCCAAAAGTGGAACCTGACCTCTGCCTCTGCTTCTCCTACCACCCATATGTCATCCGCGAGGAGGCATGATATTTGTATAGCTGTAGAGAAGACAAAAAAAAAAAAAAAAAAAAAAAAAGGACTTGACATTAGTAGAATTACAAAAATTCAGCATGAAGGGTATTTTCGTAATTTTTAAATTTTTTTCCGATTTTGGCGAAATTTCAAATTGAACTTACTAGCATGTGCACGGTACTTAGAATAGTATGTTAGCATGTTTTATTTGAGAAAAAAATTTTCAATTTAGTGGTTTAAAGGTCAAAATTCAGCAAGCATAGAAAGGGGGAAAATTCTTAAATTAGGTCAAAATGCGATTTTTGAAGTTTGGATTTGGCTCAATCAATTTACATACACATATTCATCATACCATTACAAGTATGTAGGAATTGATTTGAAGTCGAAACTCCTTGTGGTTTGAAAATGAGAGAAGATTTTCAAAAGAGGGTCTTCGGTTGAGAAATCGTTAACAATAGACCATGAAATTGATAGCAAGCGTTGTAAAGACATGGCATTGCATTATAATCACCTAGAACACGTTCCTATATGTTCCTAGACATGATTCCTAACTTTTATAACAAGTAAATCTTGATATTTGGAAGAATACATATAAGTTTGAAGTTGTTAAGCAAGGAAAAGAAGGAAAGTGCGCGTGTGCAAAGAACGTGGCAGCCAAGGAACACTGGTTTGGTTGACCATATGGAGAGAAGGTTCACTAGACCTTCACCATATCCTACTCCTAATTTTCAGCCTAGGAGCGTAGGCCAAAATTATAGTTTTGCACCGGCCGGACAGCAGCGCCAATTCAGTGGGAACAGACCAATTGTGAATGTTCCAAATGCTAGGCCAGTGAGTGTGAACCCTAGACCTATGGGCCAGAAGCCTCCAGTGGTAGCACCTTTAGTTGGGCAGCCGGTTTGTTTTGTTTGTAAGCAGCCTGGTCATTTTGCGCGTACTTGTCCCAAGAAGCCTAATCAGCCCTATGTTCCTGTAGTGAAGAGTGTACTTGCCCCTGTGCCTGGAAAAGTGTTTAGTATATCTGGTACTGAACAAGATGCAAGCCATGAAGTTGTGAGAGGTACTTTGTTAATCGCTTCTATTCCTGCATTTGTATTGTTTGATACGGGTGCATCTCATTCGTTCATCTCGTCTACATTTGTTAGGAAGACTGACTTGTTACCCAAGAATTTTTCTAGTTGTTTAATGATTAGTAATCCTACAAGATCAACTGTGAAACTAGATAAAGTGATTGAAGATTGTCCCATTTTGATTTGTGAGAAGAAATTGAAAGCCGATTTAGTGATTCTTGACATGAAAGACTTTGATGTTATTCTTGGAATTGATTGGTTGACAGCCCATAAAGCTATAATTGTTTGTTCTTCAAGGATAATTCATTTTCAGATTAGTAGTAATTCAGCCTTTGAGTTTCAAGGTGATAAAGGAAGAGTTAGCAAGAAGACTTTGACTGCTTTGATACAAGTTTGTGCACTAATGGAAAGTGCTACAGCTGAAAGTGAAGTCAAGGAAGCTTAACGAAGTTGAAGTTGTTTGTGATTTTAAGGATGTCTTTCCAGATGATTTATCAGGATTACCTCCGGATAGAGAGTTGGAATTTTTGATTGAATTAATTCCAGGAGCCACTCCGGTATCCAAAGCTTCATATAGAATGGTGTCTACCGAGTTGAAAGAACTACAAGACCAACTGAATGAACTCTTAGATAAAGGTTATATACAGCCTAGTGTATCGCCTTGGGGAGCCCCGATTTTGTTTGTTAAGAAGGGTAGTAGTATGCGTATGTGCATTGATTACCGTGAGTTGAACAAATTGACCATCAAGAATAGGTATCCGCTACCTCGGATTGATGATCTTTTCAATTAGTTGAGAGGTGCAGCAGTGTTCTCGAAGATTGATTTGAGATCCGGATATCATCAGTTGAAGGTGAAAGCTAGTGATATTTGTAAGACAACTTTTAGGACAAGGTATGGTCATTTTGAGTTTAGAGTCATGCCCTTTGGTTTGACTAATGCTCCTGCTGTGTTTATGGACTTGATGAATCGAGTATTTCATGATGTGTTAGATAAGTTCGTTATTGTCTTTATCGATGACATTTTGATTTACTCAAAGAGCGAAGAAGAACATAGAAAGCATCTTGGTATTACTTTGCAAAGATTAAGAGAGAAGAAGTTATATGCCAAGTTTAGTAAGTGTGATTTTTGGCTTCCAAGAGTGGTATTTCTTGGTCATGTCGTTTCAGCCGAAGGTATTAATGTCGATCCCGACAAGGTTAAGACAGTTGCTGAGTGGGAAAGACCGAAGACTGTGTTAGAAATAAGAAGTTTCTTAGGTTTGGCTGGTTATTACCAAAGATTTATTTAGAACTTTTCTAAGTTGGCTGCTCCTATGACTAAGCTAACTAGGAAAGAGGAGAAGTTTGTTTGGTCTGACGCATGTGAGAAGAATTTTCAAGAATTGAAGGATAGATTGACAAGTGCCCCGGTTTTGACAATACCCGATAATTCCGGTGGTCTGACAGTCTATACTGACGCGTCTAAGATTGGTTTAGGTTGTGTTTTAATGCAACATGGGAAGGTGATAGCTTATGCTTCAAGGCAATTGAAAGAATATGAGCGAAATTATCCCACTCATGATCTAGAACTTGTAGCCGTTGTTTTTGCCCTAAAGATTTGGAGACATTACTTGTATGGTGAGAAGATTGCTATCTTCACAGATCATAAAAGCTTATAGTACTTCTTTACCCAAAATGAGTTAAATATGAGACAAAGAAGATGGTTGGAGTTAGTCTCTGATTATGACTGTGATATCCAATATCATCCTGGTAAAGCAAATGTTGTTGCTGATGCTCTTATTAGAAAAGGTAACAAGAAGGAACTAGATTTGAATGCTTTGAGCAAGTCATTGTTGAAGTCAATTTCAGATTTTGAATTGGAAGTTGTCCCACAAAGTTCAGATGTTGTGCTTTCAACCATGATAGCAAGATCCACCCTTAGGGATCGAATTGTTGTCTTGCAAGATTCAGATCTGGAATTGAAAGAGAAAATAGAGAAGGTTTCTTTAAATTCTGATTTGGACCCTGATTTTAGTATATCTATGGATGGTGCCTTATTTTTAAGAGGAAGACTTTGTGTGCTTGCAATTGAAGAAGTTAAAAAGGAAATTTTGAAGGAAGCACACCAGTCGATCTTTACCATACATCCAGGAGGTACTAAAATGTATAAAGACTTGAAAGAACATTTTTGGTGGATTGGATTGAAGGCTAATGTAGAAGATTTTGTAGCTAAGTGCGAGACTTGTCAATGTGTTAAAGCTGTTTTCCCCTACCTTTGCTTGATTGGAAGTGGGAAAACATTACTATGGACTTCGTGACTAGCTTGCCTCGAACAAGTAGAGGTAATGACACTGTATGGGTAATTGTTGATAGGTTGACCAAATCAGCCCACTTTATTCCTATGAAAATCACTCATACTATGGATAAGCTAGCTAGACTTTATGTGGACAATGTTGTTCGTCTGCACGGAGTGCCTGTCAGTATTGTGTATGATCGTGACCCTAGGTTTACTTCAAGATTTTGGAATAGTTTGCAGAAGGCCTTGGGAACCCAATTGAATTTGAGTACTCATCACCCACAGTCTGATGGACAATCTGAGCGGACAATCCATATTTTGGAAGATATGCTCAGATCTTGTGTTGTTGATATGAGTGGTAATTGGGATGAACATTTAGCTTTGGTTGAGTTTGCCTATAAGAACAGTTATCAGTCGACGATAGGCATGGCTCCATTTAAAGCTTTATATGGAAGCACTTGTAGGACACCCCTGTATTGGACCGAAACTGGAGAAAGGAAAGTGTTAGGTCCGAAAATGATTGAAGCTACAAGTGCAATGGTAGACATGATAAGAGAAAGGATTAAGTCTGCTCAGTGAAGACAAAGATCTTATGCTGATAGAAGAAGGTCAGATTTGGAATTTCAAGTTGGCGAGAACGTTTTCCTAAAGGTATCGCCTATGAAGGGTGTAATGAGGTTTAATGTTAAAGGAAAGCTTAGTCCTCATTACATTGGACCTTATGAGATTATTGAAAGGATTGGATCTGTTGCTTACCGTTTGGCCTTGCCTCCGTCACTCGCTGAGACTCATAATGTATTTCATGTTTTGATGCTTCAAAAGTATGTTGAGAACCCTGATCATATACTACAACAAGAACCTGAAGGACTTTGCACTAATCTATCTTATAAGGAAGAATAGACCAAAATCCTGGATAGAAAGGACAAACAGTTAAGGAATCGAACTATCCTTTTGGTGAAGATTCAGTGGAAGAACCATACCCATGAAGAAGCGTCTTGGGAGAAGGGAGAAGACATGATGGAGAAGTTTCATCATCTTTTTGAAAGTTCAGATATGCTTTCAATTTCGAGGTCGAAATTTCTTTTAAGGAGGGGGGAATGTGAAATCCGGCCCAAACCTTAACCCGGATACTCTATTGTCTGTAGGTTCGAAGACTCGAAGTAGAAGTGAAAGTCAACTATGGGCCATATTAGTAGAAGATATAGTGTTCGACTCCGAACCTATGGAGATTGAAGATGATGCCCCATATTTGAAGATAGTGTTGGATATAGAAAAGAGACTACGCCTTGATGAAGAGAAGATTGGTTGATGACCATAGAGCTTGGTGGGATATGATTTACAGCCATTTTTCCATGCTAGGTAAGTTATAGTATATGTGTTTAAAGTTTCGTTTGATTCCGAGTAGTGGAAGGCCCTCAAATCCCTGACTTTGGCTTTGCTGTCTGCCTGGGTTGATTGCTTGGGTCGACTGGGCTAGGCTACCCAGCCAATCGACCCAGAGATGTTGAACTCGAGCAGAATCTTCTGTTTAGGTTATATTGATATATATACCCCATGACTTCATGATTTTAGTATCCCTAGCCTCCAAAACACTTAAAGAACAAAGGGAACTCATCTCCAAGCTCCCAAAAGTGTTGAAGAAGATCTAATCTTGCAAACTTGCAAATTCTCTCTCTTGTTCTTCAATCAAAGGTTAGTATTCAATCTATTGTGTTATTGATTCATTCTTTCTATGATCACTCTCTTCTCTGAACTGAGATTACGATGAAGATGCTGCAGCCTTGTAGTCATATCTTTACAATCTCTTTTCAATCTCTTATGCCATGATCATCTTATTCATTCTCAATATGATTTTTATGATTTCTTCTTAAACTATGGTCATATTCTTATTTTCATTTATTCTAGCATTGTATATTCCTATCCATGATTATTCATACCTCTGATTTATGTGTTTTTTGTACTGAACGAGACCTTATCATCTCTAGTTCATCTCTTTCATTCATAGTATGTTTTCAATGAAAACCATGATTTTTACCAAAATAGAAAGTATGATTTCAAATTAGTAAGTAATGGTTTTAATTGTTGTTTGATGTCTAAAATATGCTTTTTAATCTTAGACTATTGTGTTAGACATTCTCTCCAAGTTTTGTAGCATTCCAGATTGTATAGCATAGGTTTCGGATCAAGATTCTATTTTTGAACTCGGATTTACTCTTTGGGCAGACTGCTTGGGTCGACTGAACCAGTCAACCCAGCCAATCAACCCGAAGTGACAGAATTGGATTTCTTCATCCGTTTCGATTCGATTGATGCTCATTCTTTTAGGACTACTTCCTAATGACTGTATGATGTTATTCTAGGGTTTATTTGCTAACTTTGGATTCATCCTCTTGTCCATCCGGAATATATTCGAATCTATTTAAGGTAAGGAAAGTTGTTACCATATTAACATAGATTGCATAGATTTAGTTTCTAATTTGGGAACTACTTAGATTTGCTACTGTTATGTTAGTTTCTATTATGATATGAATGATGTAAGTATAGTAGGATCTTATTTCCTTATTTACTTTATGTACTTGATCATGTATGTGTCACATCCTCCCAGCCGGTACCCTATCTGGCATACCCGAGAGTGTGATCCACAGCCCGAAGATCAGGTATTGAGTAATCAACCTCCCACATAAACAATAACATAATCATGAACAAGAACAATAAAAGTGCGGAAGATAAACCATAGATCCAATAAGGAAAGTATGAATCATATATAAATCAGAGTACTAGATATAATCAGAGTGTCAAAAACAGATAAGTAAAGTGAGGCAAAATCCCACTCTACAACCAGCGGAAAAGTAGTTCTAAAAGAGAATAAACTAGACAAAATCTAATCCCAGTAGCAAGTACAATGGGTAACTAAATTGTTCTCCACTTTATAGACAACATCCCTATAAGTGTAAATCTCATAAACGGCACAAGGGCGCTTCCACTCAATGGTCGGACTAAGCATCTTACGGAGCATAACCACTCGCGGGATCCTTAGTGTAATTGTTGTAACCGCAATCACCTTCTTGGAGATATGCCTCTTCGCCTTGCGCTTCTTCATAGGGACCGTCATAGTATTCAGGTACTGCAGAATAGTCTAACAAACATTGAACAATAAAGGAATGAGTTTCAAAGAAACTCGGTAAGGCGATTAAATCCATAATAACATAAATGGCAGGATTTCAGAACAAACATAAATGCAATATGATATGAGACAAGCAATGAATGAATGAATCTAACTCTATGTATGCTGGTCTCTATTGGCAGACATGCTTTAAGTCATAGCACCGTACTTCTTTAGGAAGGTCTCAATCACTCATCATCAGTTGGTAATGGGTCCGGCATCCCTCGGGACATTCCATGGCTGGGGGTTAAGTCACCACTCTCTCACATCACCATTGGTCTAAGTACCGGCGCATGTCAGGGTAAAACCTAGCCAAATGCAAGTCTTCTACTTAGTTACATCAAGTCAGATCCAGATACGTCCATTCCTCGTCCCTGACGATCCTTTCCGGTATCCTTCACACTAGAGTCCTCATAGTCCCTGACTACGGACTCATCAACCCTATTGATCATCCACATATGGTAAACGGGAAGCTCTCACGTCCTCTCACGGGTTGGTTACCGATCTTGAGCGCCCGTGAGCCCAAGTCTAACCATATGCAACCCTACCAATAAATGGCCCCCACAATGTGATTCCTGTCCTCTCACGGGTTGGTTACCGGTCTTGAGCGCCCATGAATCCCCATTGCTACCACGGGTCGTTCGGTCTCAATACCCCTCCGATTAGGGTCTGACATAACGGGACATCCTAGCCAAACACTACTAGACAGTCCTAAATATGTCATCCAACAGTTTAGGAAGGTGTCCAGAGGGCATCTCCGGAAACATCCCATAATATTCCTGTAGTAGTCCAAGGACAGAAGTGTCAAAAGGACACCTCTCCTTTCCAAACCATACTTAAGCATACACATGCATCAATTCATATCATCACATATATGGTAACTTCATATATGGAAAGAAATCAATAATTGCAATCACTTTGTATATAATTGGTAAGTAAATCATACATGAGTCAATTCAATATGAATAAGGAATGCTACTGTAATCAAAGTTATGCAATAGTAGTATATCATTGTAAGAATCTAATTAAGGAAACATATCAATGATTTTCAAATATAGAAACTAGATTCATGCTATCTATGTAATTAAGGAAATAACCATCCTTACCTTTTATAACTCACAAAGGAATCCTAAGAAATCAAGTAAGATCTTGGCAAACTTGAGAAGAAGGTCCTAAACAAGTGTATACAACATATTAGGAAAGATCCCTAACAGAAAAGTTACCAAAACATCCAACACGGACCAATTCAGAGTTGCTGTACTCATTGGTCGAGTGGATTGGTCGACTGGTCCAGTCGACCAATCAGTCAACCAATGCAGACAGTAGCCTAAAAAAAACAGAGTTTTAAGATATAAAATCCGAATTTGGTGGTTCAAAAGGGTACTAATCAAGGGGTAAACTACATCAGTAGTATCCTAACATAAAGGGGACCTCAAAACACTAATCCAATCAAGCCATCAAGATCCAAATTAGGAAACAAAAAGTTACCATAATTAGATCAACCATGGATCTTGAAGAATTCAAGATAGAAATCAAAGACAAGAACAATAGGAGAATGGATCATTGCTTCAGGTAAAGGTATCATGAAAAGCATACTTAGATCTTCAAGGAATTAGGCTTAAAAGCATAAATCTAAATAAGGAAACAAAACCTACCATATATGTAACTATCATGATTCATGAAGAGAACATGGTATGGTAGAAGAGAAACAACTAGAGATTGATAGATCATGGATCATGAAAAGAAAACACAGCAATTGACTACTAAAATGATCAATATAGAAGATCCAAGGAGATCAGAATTCAAATCAGAAGTTAAACAAAGACTAGATCATGGTTTGATCATGATTCCTTCAAAAGTTTGCAATGATCATGGTTAAGATCATTGTTCTAGCCATTAATCCTTAGGATGATCATGAGAGACAAGTCCAGAGATGTTTGCAACAGAGAATGCAGCATCTCCTCAGAGATGGAGGAGAAGAAGAGAGTGTAGACATACCTTTTGATGCAAAAGGAAGAGTTTCGACGAAGATCCGTCAAGAAAATCACCAAGGATGCAAGGGAGAGATGACTTGCAGAGGTCCTTGGTTCATTCCAAAGAGTTTGGAGGCAGAAAATACGAAGTAGACTCGAGATTAGACTTAAATAGAGCAAGCAAGACCTAATTGCCAAAGACAACACTCATTGGTCGAGTGGATTGGTCGACTGGTCCAATCGACCAATCAGTCGACCAATGCTGACAGCAATTCCAAAATAGGGAATTGAAGACCCAGATCAAATCCAATCCTAAAGGGGTTTTGCACACATAACAAGTGACTTACCTAATAGGTAGAAATGCCTTCAAACCATGATAGAGAGCACTCCAAGTCCATCAACTAATCAAATCTTCATCAAGATTCAGTTTCCATAAATAGAACTTCATCATCAACTCTCATGGATTCAAAGCCAGACACCAAGTCCTCCACTGGGATGGCCCAAAGCTAACTTCTTACTTTACTTCGGGTCACTGGACCTACAAATAACAAGGTTTCCGGGTCAAGGTTAGGGCTGGGTTTTACAGTATGAATACTTATTCATGTATGTTTCTTATTCATTTAATCTTGTCTTATTATACTCTTTCATTTGATGAGATATCTGTCGTGGATGATATGACTGAATTATGATAGTGATTGTTTAGGTATGATTTGGGATTGGGGAATGTCCTTTTGACATTTCTGTCCTTGGACATCATTGGAAATAGTATGGGATATTTCCAATGTTGCCCTTCGACACCCTCCTGGATTATTGGTTGTCATACCTAGGACTTGTCTAGCAGTGTTTGGCTAGGATATTCCCTATTATATCAGACTCGATTTGAAAGGTTATTGAGACCGAATGACCCGTGGTAGCAATGGGGATTCATGGGTGCTCAAGACTGGTAACCAACCCGTGAGGGGACATGAATGACATTGTGGGGGCCATTTATGGGTAGAGTTGCATATGGATAGACTTGGGCTCATGGGCGTTCAAGACCGGTAACCAACCCATGAGAGGACATGAGAGCTTCCCGTTTACTATATGTGGATGACCTATAGGGTTGATGAGTCCGTAGTCTGGGACTATGCTGACTTTAGTGTGAGGGATACCGGAAAGGATCGCCAGGAGCGAGGAATGGACGTATCTGGACCTGAGTTGATATGACTAAGTAAAAGACTTGCATTGGGCTTATGCTATCATGTTATTTGTGTTGCTATGGAATAACTTGCCTTACTAGGTTTCTTTTGAAACTCACTCCTTTTGTACAAAATCTTTTGTTAGATTATTCTACAGGCATTGATGACTATGAAGGTCAATATGAAGAAGCGTACAACACGCAAGGAGTTGGCAACTATGAAGATTACGTTGAGGATTCCTCAAGTGGTCTTACTTGTTACCAAGATTAGCCCTACTATGGAGTGGGAGCGTCTGAGTGTGATTGATGAAGTCTATATTTATGAAGACGTTTTTTATAAAGTATAATAGACTCTAGCTTAGTTTGACTATATCTTTCTTTCTTATCTTTAGAACCAGTTGTAATCTTATTTGATTTTTGATCTACATTCTGCTGTACTCGTCGAGTGAGATTCCGCCCCACTCTACATTTTGATTTTTTATATCTATTGGTATCATTTCCGCACTCTGATGATTATTTCGTTACTTTACTTTGATTCATTTGAATAATATTGTTAACCTTGATTTAGTCGTGCTGTTGATTATATTATTGTGAATGTGGGAGGTTGATTTTCTCGATATTGGATCTTGTGGACTGTGGATCACACACTCGGGTATGCCAGATAGGGTACCGGATGGGTGGATGTGACAACATCACAGAGGCTTCGCGATGCAGCTAGGTCAGAGGATGAGGGTGATATTGCCTAGGCTTATGGCACAGAGGACGATGGTGATGAGTAGGATGAGGATGATGATGGTGATGCTATTGGTGATGAGCACTGAGATGGTGATGATGATGATCATGACGGGGTTCCAACTCGAGATGAGGATTATATTGATAATCAGGGAGATGAAGATCATAGAGATGAGGATCGAGATCAGGATGAGATTTCGAGACACGAGGAGATTCCTACACCACGCTTCCGTGAGATTGGAGATCCAACACATATGACTTCTGAGGCTCCAGGTGTGGTTTCTCATCAGTCATCGATTTCTTCCACACTTAAGAGGATAAAAGCTCGACAGGAGAGGATACAGTCCTATATGTATACCTTGGGAGAGAGATTTGCACGACTGGAGAAGGAGTTCAGATCTAGGAGGGATGAGACAGACCATCGGATTCGATCACCTAGATTGATAGTGCTAGGAGTTTCCTTTTATGCTTTCAATGATGTATTTCCTTTCAGACTTGTAAAAAAATATCTCCTATGTGATTAATAAAATTTAGTTTGTTTCACTTATGTTATTGTACATTATGCATTTCTTTTATTGCATTAGAAATTGTTAATGTTTAGTTATGACTTATAACTCATGACGACTACTCACAACATTACTCCCAATGACAACACACGACGATAACATGACTCAGACTCATGACAACCTACTCTTGACAACACCTCACAACAAAGAACGCCTTTACTTTCCCCTATCTAATAAAGATAGTATCAGCTCACTCACAAAGGCTCAACTCACAACTCAACACACATACACAACACCTAAAACCGACAACTTAACTCTAACCATGACTACAACCCAAGTACAAGTCATAAACTTTAATTATTGTGTATTAATCAACCAAGATGTATTATGCTTCATTTGTTCAAGTCTCTAATCCAAGTTTTCTATTATTCACTTCTAAGAAAATTTGAGTCACTTCTGGGTCTATGACTCAAAGATGCTTTCATTACTGTGTTCTGTGGTTATGATTGTCCGAAAACTTGGGCTCTGATACCATCTGTCACATCCTGCCCTAAATCCACCAAGGGGGTACCCTATCTGGATTACCCGGGTAGTGAATCACGGTCCCACTGATCAAGTTTAGGAACGATCATAGTCACTTAGCACAATAATATAATCAAAAGCAAGAACAATTCTTTGTATTCAAATAATTTAATAATATAAGTCAAGAGAGGATCTCAGAAGGATCACAAAGGACATCAGAGTGCGGAAAAGATTCCAATAAAATAAATGACCAACATGCAGAAATGAAGTGGAAATTCCCTCTACAACATTAGCGGAAGGTAGATCAGATAAAATTAAGGGTTACAACCGGTTCCCAAAATGACCAGGGAACAAACTAAACTACGGTTTTGACAAATCAAATAAAAAGGGTAAAAAGGGGATGAGGCGATGTCCCATCCCTAACACATAAGTACAAAACTGAACTGCTCCAGATAAGTCCCAATCTCGGACTACTAGTCTTTATCAACTCGTACACTGTGACTAGTGGGGTACAGATCATCAACTTGATCTTCAGAGTGTTGACTATCATAGTCAATAGTAGTAGTACCTGCAATAGAGTTCTAACAAAAGATGTTGCAAAAAGGAGTGAGTTCAAAAGAACTCAACAAGGCAGTTATTCCATAAAACATAAGCCATATGATACAAACCACAACATGATGCAATATGATATGAAACACATGATGCATGTATGGTTCTAACTCTATGAATGTTAGTCTCTAAGGTAGACATGATTTAAGTCATAGCACCATACTTCTTTGGGTCGTCAGTCACTCCCCCTCAACCCATTCGTATCTTGGGACTGCTTGTGGTAGTTGGGTAAAGTCCTCTCAAACCATGGTAGGGGATTCGGTCACCACTCTCTCACATCGCCATTTGGTCTAAGTATTGGCGCATGTCACGGCAAGCCTAGCCCAATGCAAGTTATCTACTCAGTCATATCAACTCAGATCCAGATACGTCCATTCCTTGCCCAGGGTGATCCTTTCCAGTATCCTTCACACTAGAGTCAGCGTAATCCTGGATTACAGACTCATCAACCCTATTTGTCATCCACAAATAGTAAACGGGAAGCTCTCACGGGGTTGGTTACTGGTCTTGAGCACCCGTGAGCCCAAGTCTAACTATTTTCAACCCTACCAATAAATGACCCATTTTGGGTATCTGTAGTATGGTTTATGCCCTCTCACGGGTTGGTTATCGGTCTTGAGCACCCATCAAACCATACCCTACCACGGGTCGTTCGGTCTCAATGCCCTTCCGATTCGGGTCTAATACGACAGGGACATCCTAGCCAAACAACTAGACAATCCTATGTATGTCATCCAATAACCCAGGAAAGTGTCGATAGGCATCTTTGAAGAACATACCATACTATTCCTTCCGATGCCCGAGGACAGAAGTGTCAATAGGACACTCCCCAATCCCAAGTTATACCTAAGCAATGACATACTCAAGTCCATTATATCGCATACATTTGATACATCATCATGATAGAAGTTAAATCATAACATCAAAATGATCCATCATATATACAAGTAGCAAGAATAATAAATCATTATGACAAGAGTATATGAAATCACAATACTACTGTTCTAAAACATGTATAGCAGTCCTATGACATTCAAAAGCAATTAAGAGACTATGTTCACTAAGTTATGAGCATCAAGACATAAGTATATAGCCTATGTATTTATGGCAATAACCATCCTCACCTTAGGTTGAGTTGATGATGAATCAAGAATTACCAAGGAATGATCCAAAAGTAGTGTTAAGACCCTAAACAAACATAAATAAGAGGTTAGAGAAGAAATCGGGAAGATTGGATGTCGAACGGGTCAAAATTGGTTGAGGTTGCTGTCAGCAACAAGTTTGGTCGATGGCATCGACCAAAATTGTCTTCAGGGCTGCATAATGGGTTTTGGGGATTTTGGTCCGAAATTGGTCTTCCGGGGTTCGGATCGATCCGAAACTTGGAGGGATGATTAATAACAATGTAATAACACTACCTAGAAAGTATTATCACAATCCAATGGTCCAAATGAAAACCCCTAAATTGAGGTCCTATGTTCTAAAGACAAGAATCCTAGCATTCATGAGAAATCGATGAAATTGAAAGGGAAGTTAGAGAATAAGTTGGGGAATGGTTAGGAACAAGATTACAATCAATTGCAAGCCAGAAGTTAGGCTAATCATACTCCACATTTCAGTCCAGTATAAGAAATCAAGTTGTTAAGCAAAGAATCATGGTAATGCATATGCAAGGATCAAGATGCAAGTGAGGCATAGCAAGAATGAAGGAAAAGCAAGTATAAATGGGAAGAGACATTCATGGCAAGGTGTTTGCAAGGTTGCAGCACCTTGGCCATGGTCTCATCAGTAAAAAGAAGAAGATAAGTGAGTAGGATAGAGAGAAAGAGAGAGAATCATACCTTAAAAGATGATAGTTGGAGAAGAGAGACAATGATTCTTGTAGAAGATCATCACTCAAGCCAAGGAGGAGCCTTCCCACGTTCTCAGGTGTTGAAATGAGTAAAATATGGTTCTAGGTTCTAGGTTTCACTTAAATAGAGGATGGAATATCCAAAAGCATCTTTTTTCTCAAATTTGGGCAACTTTGGTCGATGCTCTTTGGTTGATGGCATCGACCAAAGAGGATCGACCAAAACAGGTTTTAGCAGAAAAGTCAGCAATAGTTCAGCAACTTCGGACAGGGATTCGGAGGGCTATACAGTGTAAAATTGAGTGAGGTTTTCTTCTGCAAGTCAATAAAGAAGTCTAGTTTCCGGATATACCTTCGGATCAAGCATGGGAGTTTATTAGGTCCACCAACTAAGCTCACAATCTTTGATGGGCAAGCAGGATTTGCCAGACATAGTTCAGCAACTTCGGACAGGGATTTGGAGGGCTATAAGGGGTCAAATTGAGTGAGGTTTTCTCCTACAAGTCAATAAAGAAGTCTAGTTTCGGAAAATACCTTCATATTGAGCACACGAGTTCATTAAGTATTTCAACTAATTCACCACTCTTCGGTGCGTAGATTCAAAACTAACACTGACAATGCTCTCAAGTGAGGGGCATCATCGTCAATGTCCATGAGCTTGGGCTTTGACACCAAATCATCAACCAAAAGGGTCCACAAGTCTCTTTTTCCCCCCACTTCAGGTCTTCGGACCTACAAACATAACAGATTCCTGGACGGGTCAAGGTTAGGATAAGGCCGGATATTACAGATCTACCCTCAGGGAAAGGTCTAGCATGACTTCCTAAGGCTTTCAAAAATAATAATACTGAAATCAAGGTCCAACTTTAAGGTCTAACATCAAACGATTCTTTCTTCACCCAAAACAAATAGGGTGTTCAGGCTAGGTTTGGGCCGGATTTTACAACTATGCTCATTGATAGTATTTTTGGAGATTGTCTGAATTCCATGACTGAGGGATCTTGTCGCTTGTTTTCGGGTCTTGTAAATGATACGCTCCAGGGGTGACTTGTCGTATGACTATGTATGGTCCCTCCCAATTTGGTGATAACTTCTCTTGATTGGTTGGGTTTGAAGCGGCCGTTCGGCTAAGTACAAGTTCACCGGGCAAGTATTGTTCGTTCCGAACCTTGGCATTATAATATGTTGCTATTCTTCGCTGATATTCTTCAAGTCGAAATTGGGCTTTGTCTCTTACCTCATCGATCAGATCCAAATTAGTTTGCATTCCCTTGATGTTTGCTTCTTCTTCGAATTCTTTTTCCCGAAGTGATCCAATTTGGATTTCCACTAGGACTCTTGCCTCTACTCCGTAGGCTAGTCGGAATGGTGACTCTCTAGTGGTCGTCCTAGGTGTAGGTGTTGTTTGGTACGACCACAGTACGCTGGGTAGCTCATCCACCCACCTTCCTTTGAGCTGGTCGAGCCTCTTCTTGAGCCCATCAAGCATAGTCCTATTAGTAACCTCAACCTGGCCGTTACTCTAGGGATATGCTACTGAGGAGAACATTTGTTGGATCCCTTGTTCTTTGCAAAATATTGTGAATGTTGCATTCTCAAATTGTTTCCCATGGTTGGTCAAAAATATTTTTGGGACACCATACTTGTATAATATGTTGTGCTTGACGAAGCGCTTCATCTGCTCGGTATTAATAGTTGCAAGAGGTTCAGCTTCTAACCACTTTGTAAAATAGTCCATTGCTACTACCAAGTATTCTCTTCCCCCTGACACTTTTGGTAATTTCCCTACTAAGTCTATTCCTCATCTTGCGAAGGGTATCGGGGATAGAATTGATGTCAAGGGAACTACTGGCATGTGGGAGATCTTTGTGTGTGCCTGGCACTTGTTGTAAAATCCAGCTCAAACCTAACCAGGACACCCTATTTGTTTTGGGATAAAGAAAGACTCATTTGATGTTAGACCTTAAAGTTGGACAGTGATTTCAATGTTTTTATCTTTGAAAGCTTTAGGAAGTCATGCCAGACATTTCCCTGAGAGTAGATCTGTAATATCCGGCCTTATCCTAACATTGACCCGGCCCGGAATCTATTATGTTTGTAGGTCCGAAGACCTGAAGTGGGGGAAAAAGAGACTTGTGGACCCTTTTGGTTGTTTATTTGGTGTCGGAGCCCAAGCCCATGGACAGTGACGATGATGCCCCTCACTTGAGAGCATTGTCAATGTCAGTTTTGAATCTGCGCACCGAAGAGGGGTGAATTAGTTGAAATACATAATGAACTCTTGTGCTCAATACAATTATATTTCCTAAAACTAGACTTCTTGATGGACTTGTACAAGAAAACCCCACTCAATGTGACCCCATATAGCCCCCCAAATCCCTGTCCGAAGTTGCTGAACTATGTCTGGCAAATCCTGATTGTGCATCAAAGAAGGTGAGCTTAGTTGGTGTACCTAATGAACTCCCATGCTTGATCCAAATGTATTTCTAGAAACTAGACTTCTTGATTGACTTGTAGGAGAAAACCTCACTCAATTTGACCTTGTATAGCCCTCCGAATCCACATCCGAAGTTGTTGAACTATTTCTGAAAATTCTGTTGAAACTACTTTGGGTCGATACAGTGGGTCGATACCATCAACCAAGAGCATCGACCAACAAGCCCAAATTCGAATAAAAAGGTGCTTTTGGATATTACTTCCTCCTTTTAAGTGAAACCTCGAACGTAAAACTTTATTTCACTCATTTCAACATCTGAGAACATGGGAAAGCTCCTCTAAGCCTCCTCTTTGGCTTGGGTGTTGATCTTCTTCAAGAATCCTTTGTCTCTCCTCTCTAATCTCTTCTACAAGGTATGTAATCTCTCACTCTCTCTCTAATCTACTTCTACCTCACCTTATTCTTGCTTTTGGGGCTATGAAGGAGGTGTTGCAACCTTGCAACCACCTCTTCTAATGTCTCTTGTGATTTCTATTAACCCCCATTCATTCTATCAATGCTATGTATCTCATATCGATTCTTAACCTTGTCTTTCTTATGAAATTCCTCCATAGCAACATGATTTCATCTCCTAAACTAATTCCTATAGTATGCTAAGTCTGATTATATGTTAATAATCATTCCTAATCTATTGCTTATCATTCTCTTGATTGAATCCCTGCTCTCCCTTGCAATTGCATTGATTTCATTATGAAACTTGATGTTCTTTCTTTCTTACTTTGATTCCTCTTCATGGCAACATGAGTTCATTTTCTTAATCTGATTTTCTTTAGCAATGAGGTCTGATTATATGTTAGTAATTGTCTATATTCTGCTGCTCATCATTCTATTGATTAAATTCCTAAGCTCTCTTGCATTTGCAATTGATTCCATTGAAGACCATGAATTCCAACTCTTGAACTTGATATGTCAATTTGGGGTTTTCTAATTTGACCATTGGATGATGTTAATTCTTTGATAATTAGTGTCTCTATATTGTGTTTGAACTGTTCCCCAAGTTTCGTATCGATCCGAGACCCGGAAGACCAACTTTGAGCCAAAAACCCAACTTGCTGTCCGAGACCCTTTGGGTTGATACAGTGGGTCGATACCATTGACCCAAGGTATCGACCAACAAGGTTGCGGTCAGAAACTTTTGCCCAGTTTTGATCCATTCGATCTCTGATTGTTTTGATTACTTCTCTAATCCTTCATGTATGTTTGTTTAGGGATTTAAGACTATAATTGGACCATTCTCTTGTGACTTCGGATCATCTTCTTCACAATTTGAGGTAAGGACTGTTATTGCCATATAACATAGACTGTATGACTTTTACACTGTTGTTAGTAACTTAGTAGACTTAACTTATTAATTGATTTTAGACATCATATGACTACTGTAGTTACCTTATGACAGTAGCACCATGCTTAATTACTTGGTTTATCATGTTTATTTATTCTTGTCATTTATTTATACATTGTATTATGAGATGTTATGACATGTTTTCAATATGGTAATGTATTGTTGATATGTAATGGATGGAAATAAGCATGTGATTGCTTAGGTATGATTCGGGATTGGGGAGTGCCTTACTGGTACTTCTGTCCTTGGACATCAGAGGGAATAGTATGGGATGTTCTCCGAAGATGCCCATCGACGCTTTCCTGGATCATTGGATGACATACATAGGACTTGTCCAGATGTATGGCTAGGATGTCTCTGTCGTATCAGACCCGAATTGGAAGGGCATTGAGACCGAACGACCCGTGGTAGTAGTGATGATTTGTGGGCGCTCAAGACTGGTAACCATCCCGTGAGAGGACATAAATCGCATTGCGGATACCCGAAAGGGGCCATTTATTGGTAGGGTTGCAAATGGCTAGACTTGGGCTCACGGGCACTCAAGACCGGTGAAATGATCCGTGAGGGGACGTGAGAGCTTCCCGTCTACTATTTGTCATGTGGATGACCAATAGGGTTGATGAGTCTGGTGGGTAATATCCGTGACTCTAGTGTGAAGGATACCGGAAAGGATCCCGAGAGGGGAGGAATGGACGTATCTGGAATTGACATGATATGACTAAGTAGATGATTTGCATTAGGCTAGGCTCTACCTTGACATGCGCCAATATTTAGACCAAATGGTTATGTGAGAGAGTGTTGACCGAAATCCCCAACCATGGATTTGTCCGAGAGGGATGCAGGACCCAATTCCCCCCGGTGATGAGTGACTGAGACTACCTAAAGAAGTATGGTGCTACGACTTAAAGCATGTCTACCATAGAGACCAGCATACTTAGAGTTAGATTCATGTTTGCATCATATATCTCATATCATATTGCATCATGCTATGATGTGCATCATATGATTTATGTTGTTATGGAATAACTTTCCTTGCTGAGTTCTTTTGAACTCACTCCTTTTTGCAACATATTTTGTTAGACTTTTCTACAGGTACTACTACTGTTGACTGCGACAGTCAACACTTTGAGGACTAAGTTGGTGACTCATACCACTTTGGCTACAGTGACTACATCTGTGAAGGCTATCAGTTTAAGACTCCTATTTGTCAGGAGTAGATCCGGTCTGGATTAGTTTCTTATGATTATGTTATTGAGGAGAAATTGTATAAGTTAGAAGAAACTGTAACTTAGTTGCTTACCTTTTTATTTCCCTTCTTTGGAGATCTGGTTGTAACCTTTACCTTATTTCGATCTACCTTCCGCACACGTTTGTAGAGTATATTTCCCTTATACTCTATAGTTGTCTTTTGATTTGGTACTTGTTATTCCGAACTCTGATGTTCTTTGTGATCCTTATGTGATCATTTCTTAACTTTTATTATTAGATTACTTGAATACCATAAATTGTTCTTGCTTTTGATTATATTATTGTTTTAAGTGGATATGATCGTTCCTAAACTGGATCTGTTGGGTTGTGGATCACTCCCGAGTAACCCGGATAGGGTACCCCCTGGGTGGATTTAGGGCGGGATGTGACAGATGGTATCTGAGCCCAAGTTTTCAAACGATCGTAACCATAGAACACAACAATGAAAGTATCCTTGAGTCATAGATCCAGAAGTGACTCAAACTTTCTTAGAATTGAATAATTGAAAACTTGGATTAGAAACTTGAATAAATAGAGCATAATACATCTTAGTTGAATAATACACAATAATTAAAAGTTTATGACTTGTAATTGGGTTGTAGTCATGGTTAGAGTTAAGTTGTCAGTTTTAGGTATTGTGTTTGTGTTGTGAGTCGTGAGTTGGGTCTTGAGTTGAAAGTTGTCGTCATGAGTCGTCCTTGTCAGTGAGTCTCAGTTGTGAGTCGGGTTGTCGTCGTATGTTGTCATGAGTCTGAGTCGTGTGTCGTCGTATGAGTCTGAGTCTGGTGTTGTTGTTGGGAGTAATGATCATGAGTAGTTGTCATGAGTTATAAGTCATAACTAAACATTAACAATTACTAAAGCAACAAAAGAAAATGCATAATGTACAATAACACAAGTAAAACAAACTAAATTTCATTAATCACATAAGAGATCTTTACAAGTCTGAGAGGAAATATATCTGTGAAAGCATAAAAGGAAGCTCCTAGCACTATCTATCTAGGTGATCGACTCCGGTGATCTTTCTAATCCCTCCTAGATCTGAACTCCTTCTCCAGTTGTGCAAATTTCTCTCCCAATGTATACATATAAGAACTCTATCCTCTCTTGTTGAGCCTTTATCCTCTTAAGTGTGGAAGAAATCAATGACTAATGAGAAGCCACACCCGGTGCCTCGAAAATTGTATACAATGGACCTCCATCCTCAAATTATCGAGCTGGAATAGTTTCCTCCTCATCTTCCTGAACCTCTTGATTCTAAGTCTCATCCTCATTATCCTTGTCCTCATCATCATCTACTATTGTCTCCTTATCCTTGCATTACCTCTGCTTGTGGCGAAGGAATAATACTCTAATCCTCGTCTCTACCTCTCCTAACCCTTAAGTGTTTTCTTCGTGGTGGTTTGATGGGAATCTGAAGAGCCAAGTTGAGATTTGCATTGCTTGAGTAAAGGAAGTTAAGTATGCAATAGTTTGTGAAGAAGGGTATTTTGGTAAATTTTGGAAATTTTTTGTTTTCAATGGGAAGTGCGAGTTGGGCACGTTAGCATGTGTGCAAGAGTGGTTTAACATGTTAAGAAGGTTTATTTGGAGAAGATCCATCGAAAACCTTGGATTTTGGAAAATTTTAGCAAGGATGAAAGTTGTGGAAGATCCCTCCTATAGAACTACTAGCCGTAGAACATGTCCCCGACTCTATCAGCCCTCCTACCTCCTCTAGGCATAGTGAACCTGTTGAGTCAAGAAATGTTGCATTTGGATTAGTTCTTGTGCTTGTTTGAATGGAAGAGTGGCATTTTCGTAATTTTTCAAAAAATGTTGATTTTGTCGAAATTGCGGTTCGAACATGCTAGCATGTACATAAGACTTGGATAAACATGCTAGGATGGTTTTTTTTTGAAGAAAATCTATCAATTTTGCAGTATGGATGTGAAAATTCAGCAACTTTAGAAGAAGGAATCCCCTTTTGGGCAAGGTTTTGTGATTTTTGGAAAAGTTGGATTTTGGCCAAAAGAAGTGTGTGAACACCTTCCTCATGTTGAAACAGTCATGTAGGAAGTGGTTTGGTGTCAAAATTCCTTTTGGTTTGAAAATGGGACAAGTGATTGTGAAGCTGGGAATTGTGTGGAAATTGGTTGGAGCATGTTTCTAAACACCCCTAGGCATGTTTCTAACCAATATCAGCAAGAATTTCTCAGTTCTGAAGAAAATCATGTTGTTGGTAATGAAATTTGGAAAGAAAGAGAGGTAAGAATGAAGAGTACCTTGTGTCGTTAACCTGAATAGTTGGTGTGAAGTTGTTGAAGCCTCTTGAAGTCTTGGAACCTTAGAAACCCTAGAGAACCTTTTCCCCTGAACCAAACTCTAAGTTAGAAGTGTTTGAAGTGTGTTTGAAATGGAGAAAGTGGTCCCTTTTAGGATGTTTTTCAGACAGGGCAGATTTTGTTGTTTTTGGCAGTTTTGTGAAAAATTTGATTTTGATGCATTGTTTGGATTTTAATGACCTGTGCAACTGATTTAAGTGTGGTTGACTTGTTGGAAGTGTGATGTTTATGGAAGACCTTTGAAACCCTTGAACCTTTCGAGAAGCCTAGAAAACTTTTCTTCAAGTTCGTTATTCGTAGCCTTTGTTCCTATCTTCGCTCGATTTGTCACCTATGCATCTCTTGCATTCTTAACATCAGCAATTGTTTTGAGTTCCTATCAGCTATTTAAGAAGTCAGCCAGGAGTCCAGTGTTCTTTACCTATTAAATCTATTTTTCATTGTACCTTCTATACCCTGGTAAGGATTCGGTGGAAGAATCACACCCCTGAAGAAGTTTCCTCATCTTTTTGAAAGCCCAGGTGTGCTTTCAATTTTGAGGACGAAATTATTTTAAGGGGGGGAGAATGTGAAATCCCACCTAATACTAACCTTGCTGCTGTGCCGAATGCATACCTACCATATACATCGTTCGATTTATTCTCTGTCATATGAGTTGCCAAGTTTCAATTGGTAGAAGTTTACCTCGAAGCTGATCTTTTCTCCCTTCTATTTCTTCTTGTGCCTTCTATTCCCTTTGATAGGAGGGTGATCTTAAGTCATTCCCATGACTGATCCTTCTATCCCTGTTGTTCTAGAGTGGATCTCCATACACTCTATAACCTTGTGAATTCTCCACATGATGATTTCGAAGAGAAATCAAGTGTGATCTTCATGATTTGTTATTCCTTTTAATTGTTTCAAGACTTCAAGCTTTTCATCTCCTGTTCCTCAATCAAAGGTTAGTAATATCTCTTGTGTTGTATTGATCTACTATTACTATGTTTTATTCTTTGTGATTGAGATTTAGAAGAAGATGCTGCAT
Organism: Hakea prostrata; assembly: GCF_041222555.1. Taxonomy (NCBI): domain Eukaryota; kingdom Viridiplantae; phylum Streptophyta; class Magnoliopsida; order Proteales; family Proteaceae; genus Hakea; species Hakea prostrata. The sequence goes on along the minus strand of NW_028291176.1, from coordinate 163,393 downwards.
CCTTGCAACCATCTCTTCTACAATCTCCTGTCATTCTTAAGGTTTTATGATCTTCATATTGATCTTTGCCATGATCCTTGTGAAGTCTTCATGAAGCCATGATCATACTTTCGATTTTATTTCAAGACATGTTAGATTTATTCCTTGTTTTCTTACAAAAGATTTATTGTTAATTGTTTTTTCGAAGATTTTTGGAGAAGAAAGGTCAAGATAAAAGCAATGTCCTCCATCTCTTTAGAAGCCTAGTACTCTCCCAATTTTGAGGACGAAAATTTTTTTAAGGGGGGAAGAATGTAAAATCCAACTCAAACCTAACCAGGACACCCTATTTGTTTTGGGATAAAGAAAGACTCGTTTGATGTTAGACCTTAAAGTTGGACCATGATTTCAGTGTTTTTATCTTTGAAAGCCTTAGGAAGTTATGCCAGACCTTTCCCTGAGAGTAGATCTGTAATATCCGGCCTTATCCTAACCTTGACACGGCCCTGAATCTGTTATGTTTGTAGGTCCAAAGACCCAAAGTGGGGGAAAAAGAGACTTGTAGACCCTTTTGGTTGTTGATTTGGTGTTGGAGCCCAAGCCCATGGACATTGACGATGATGCCCCTCACTTGAGAGCATTGTCGATGTGAGTTTTGAATCTGCGCACCGAAGAGGGGTGAATTAGTTGAAATACATAATGAACTCTTGTACTCAATACGATTATATTTCCTGAAACTAGACTTCTTGATGGACTTGTACAAGAAAACCCCACTCAATGTGACCTCATATAGCCCCCCAAATCCCTGTCCGAAGTTGCTGAACTATGTCTGGAAAATCCTGATTGCGCATCAAAGAACGTGAGCTTAGTTGGTGTACCTAGTGAACTCACATGCTTGATCCGAATGTATTTCTAGAAACTAGACTTCTTGATTGAGTTGTAGGAGAAAACCTCACTCAATTTGACTTTGTATAGCCCTCCGAATCCACATCCGAAGTTGCTGAACTATTTCTGAAAATTCTGTTGAAACTACTTTGGGTCGATACCATCAACCAAGAGCATCGACCCAACAAGCCCAGATTCGAATAAAAAGGTGCTTTTTGGATATTCCTTCCTCCTTTTAAGTGAAACCTCGAACCTAAAACATTATTTCACTCATTTCAACATCTGAGAACGTGGGAAAGCTCCTCTAAGCCTCCTCCTTGGCTTGGGTGTTGATCTTCTTCAAGAATCCTTTCTCTCTTCTCTAATCTCTTCTACAAGATATGTAATCTCTCACTCTCTCTCTAATCTACTTCTACCTCACCTTATTCTTGCTTTTGGGGCTATGAAGGAGGTGTTGCAACCTTGCAACCACCTCTTCTAATGTCTCTTGTGATTCCTATAAACCCCCATTCATTCTATCAATGCTATGTATCTCATATCGATTCTTAACCTTGTCTTTCTTATGAAATTCCTCCATAGCAACATGATTTCATCTCCTAAACTAATTCCTATAATATGCTAAGTCTGATTATATGTTAATAATCATTCCTAATCTATTGCTTATCATTCTCTTGATTGAATCCCTGCTCTCCCTTGCAATTGCATTGATTTCATTATGAAACTTGATGTTCTTTTTCTCTTACTTTGATTCCTCTTCATGGCAACATGAGTTCATTTTCTTAATCTGATTTTCTTTAGCAATGAGGTCTGATTATATGTTAGTAATTGTCTATATTTTGCTGCTCATCATTCTATTGATTAAATTCCTAAGCTCTCTTGCATTTGCAATTGATTCCATTGAAGACCATGAATTCCAACTCTTGAACTTGATATGTCAATTTGGGGTTTTCTAATTTGACCATTGGATGATGTTAATTCTTTGATAATTAGTGTCTCTATATTGTGTTTGAACTGTTCCCCAAGTTTCGTATCGATCCGAGACCCGGAAGACCAACTTTGAGCCAAAAACCCAATTTGCTGTCCGAGACCCTTTGGGTTGATACAGTGGGTCGATACCATTGACCCAAGGTATCGACCAACAAGGTTGCGGTCGAAACTTTTGCCCGATTTTTGATCCATTCGATCTCTGATTGTTTTGATTACTTCTCTAATCCTTCATGTATGTTTGTTTAGGGATTTAAGACTATAATTGGACCATTCTCTTGTGACTTCGGATCATCTTCTTCACAATTTGAGGTAAGGACTGTTATTGCCATATAACATAGACTGTATGACTTTTACACTGTTGTTAGTAACTTAGTAGACTTAACTTATTAATTGATTTTAGACATCATATGACTACTGTAGTTACCTTATGACAGTAGCACCATGCTTAATTACTTGGTTTATCATGTTTATTTATTCTTGTCATTTATTTATACATTGTATTATGAGATGTTATGACATGTTTTCAATATGGTAATGTATTGTTGATATGTAATGGATGGAAATAAGCATGTGATTGCTTAGGTATGATTCGGGATTGGGGAGTGCCTTACTGGTACTTCTGTCCTTGGACATCAGAGGGAATAGTATGGGATGTTCTCCGAAGACGCCCATCGACGCTTTCCTGGATCATTGGATGACATACATAGGACTTGTCCAGATGTATGGCTAGGATGTCCCTGTCGTATCAGACCCGAATCGGAAGGGCATTGAGACCGAACGACCCGTGGTAGTAGTGATGATTTGTGGGCGCTCAAGACCGGTAATCATCCCGTGAGAGGACATAAATCGCATTGCGGATACCCGAAAGGGGCCATTTATTGGTAGGGTTGCAAATGGCTAGACTTGGGCTCACGGGCACTCAAGACCGGTGAAATGATCCGTGAGGGGACGTGAGAGCTTCCCGTCTACTATTTGTCATGTGGATGACCAATAGGGTTGATGAGTCCGGTGGGTAATATCCGTGACTCTGGTGTGATGGATACCGGAAAGGATCCCGAGAGGGGAGGAATGGACGTATCTGGAACTGACATGATTTGACTAAGTAGATGACTTGCATTGGGCTAGGCTTTACCTTGACATGCGCCAATACTTAGACCAAATGGTGATGTGAGGGAGTGGTGACCGAAACCCCCAACCATGGATTTGTCCGAGAGGGATGCTGGGATCCAATTCCCCCCGGTGATGAGTGATTGAGACTACCTAAAGAAGTTTGGTGCTATGACTTAAAGCATGTCTACCATAGAGACCAACATACTTAAAGTTAGATTTATGTTTGCATCATATGTCTGATATCATATTGCATCATGCTATGCTGTGCATCATATGATTTATGTTGTTATGGAATACCTTTCCTTGCTGAGTTCATTTGAACTCACTCCTTTTTGCAACATATTTTGTTAGACTTTTCTGCAGGTACTACTATTGGTTACTTTGACAGTTAACACTTTGAGGACTAAGTTGGTGACTCATACCACTTTGGCTACGGTGACTACATCTGTGAAGGCTATCAATTCAAGACTCATAATTGTCAGGAGTTGATCCGGCCTGGCTTAGTTTCATATGATTATGTTATTGAGGAGACATTGTATAAGTTAGAAGAAACTATAACTTAGTTGCTACCTTTTTATTTCCCTTCTTTGGAGATCTGGTTGTAACCTTTACCTTATTTTGATCTACCTTCCGCACACGTTTGTAGAGTATATTTCCCCTATACTCTATAGTTAACTTTTGATTTGGTACTTGTTATTCCGCACTTTGATGTTCTTTGTCATCATTCTGTGATCATTTCTTAACTTTTATTATTAGATTACTTGAATACCATAAATTATTCTTGCTTTTGATTATATTTTTGCGCTAAGTGGATATGATCGTTCCTAAACTGGATCTGTTGGGCTGTGGATCACTCCTGAGTAACCCAGATAGGGTACCCCCTGGGTGGATTTAGGGCGGGATGTGACACTTGTCACATTTTCTTACGAAGTCTTTTGCATCATCTTCCAAAGTCAGCCAATAAAATCCTTAGCGTAATATTGTATTAGAGAGTGTCCGAGATCCTACGTGAACTCCGCAGATCCCTTTGTGCACTTCTCTTAAAACTGTGGTAGCTTCCAGTGGTCCCAAACATCTTAGAAGTGGTCGGGTGAAGTATCTTTTATATAATAATTCGTCTCTTATTGTGAACCGAGCTGCTCTTTGTCGTATTGCTCGAGCAATTTTTTGGTCTTTTAGAAGCTGGTCATTCTCTAGATAATGTATGATCTGTTCCATCCAACCTTGCTCAATTGAAATTTGCATGTGGTCGACCATGTTTATACTAGGGCTCGTAAGTTCTTCTAAGTAGACCATAGTGCCCGAACATCCATGCCCTCCGTGGCTAAGCAAGATAATGAATCTGCCTGGTCATTTTCTGCCCTTGGTACTTGAGTAATTTCCAGATCTTGGAAGTACTGTTTGTAATTGTTGACCAGGTTCAGGTATTTCTCCATTCTTCTTTCTTTGGCTCCATAGACTCCCTTTACCTGATTTACAATTAGTTATGAGTCACTTTTGATTTCTAGATGTTGGATGTTTAGAGCTTTGGCAATTCTCAGCCCTCCTAACATGGCTTCATACTCAGCTTCATTGTTAGATGCTTTAAATTTGAAATGAAGGGCATATTTTATTTCAAATCCCCTTGGACTTTTCATTAATAGGTTTGCTCTGCTTCCTTGTGAATTGCTTGATCCGTCCACGAACAAAGTCCATATTTTTATTGATTCTGTAGTTGGCTCGATCTCATCCTGGCATGACTCCTATGTTTCAATAATGAAGTCTGCCAGGGATTGAGCTTTGATACTTGGTCGGGGTTTGAAGTCTATCTGATGCTTGCTCAATTCTACCGCTCATGTCACCAACCTCCCTGCCATGTTTGGTCGGTGAAGAATCTTTTTCAATGGTAAATTTGTCATCACTGTAATGGGATGAGATTGGAAATATGGACGGAGCTTTATAGCCGCTACAACTAGTGTGAAACCCAGCCCTAACCTGACCCTAACCTTGACCCGGTGACCCGGTTGTTTTTAGGTCGTAAGACCCGGAGTAAAGGAAGAAGCCAACTATGGGCCATCTCAGTAAAAGACATGGTGTTTGACTCTAAACCCATGGATGTTGATGATGGAGTTCCATACTTGGAAGTCTGTGCAAATTTGGAAAGGAAGCTGCACCTGTCTGAAGATGAGATTAGTTGAAGGACTTGGAGTATTATTGGTTTGAAGGTATTTCTATACACTAGATATGTCACTTGATGTGTGTGCAAAAGCCCATAAGGTTTAGAGCCCATTTGATCCTCCAATTCCCTATTTTGGCCTTACTGTCTGCCTTGGTCGACTCCTTGGTCGACTGAATCACTCGACCAAGCACTCGACCAAAGGATTGCCAAATCTGAGAAATTGTAATTTTAGGGTTTTTCACTTTTATTTAAGCCCTACTTCGTGTTTCTTAACTACGGCTGCCTCCTAAACACTTTGTGAACGTGAGAAGACCTCTTTGAAACTCTCTCTGGTGATTTTGAAGACTCCTTTGTAGATCTGAAGCCTCTCATCGCTTTTCTGCCAATTCCAAGTTAGTAATCGCTTCCACATTGCGATTTTATTTTCTTTGATCTTGTTCTTGGTTGAGACTAGGAAGAAGATGCTGCAATCTTGCAATCATCTATTCCATGATCTCATTCTATTCTTTGAGATCTATGATCATCGTCATGATCTTAACCCTAGCGATAAATTTCTTGAAACCCTAACCCTTGTTTGATCTTTCTGGAAACCTTTGGTAACCTCCCATGCGAGGGAAACCTCATGGGTAATATTTATGTTAATCTAAACTTGATCATTGAATGATTTTCTTGTTGTTTTTGACCAAACAAATTATTCCCTTTCATCCTGCGATCATAACCTTTCATGAGAGCCATAAAGGTTGAAACCCTAGTTTTTTGGGTTAAATCAAGAACCCATATTTTTACCATGACTTGATGATTTTATCTTCCCATATGATTCTAATACATCCTAGTAAGTTCCCCTTCGAATTTCAGATCAATCCGACTTCGAACGAGGAAGTTATGGCCAAAGCAGTCTGTACAATTCCGTACTGACTTGCTTGGTCGACTGGGCCAGTCTACCAAGCACTCGACCAAAGGAGTCAGTAGCTTCATTTTTTGCCCGATTTGATTCGTTTGCTCTCTGATCTTTTAGGCATCTTTCCTAATGTTGTATCTATGATTGTTAGGAGTTTATTTGCTAAGTTTGGAGTTGCTCTCTTTGATCTTTGGATTATCTTCGGCGATAATCAAGGTAAGGACAGTTATTTCATAATAATATAGATCGCATATTCTCTAGTTTCTACTTTTTAAAACTATGAGTTTGCTTACTGTTCTAGTACTTTATACTTCTGATGTACTACTGTAACTACAGTAGCACTTGTTTATGTATTCTTTTCATTATTCAATTATATGAGACGTTATTACGGCTTGATCGAATTATGTTGTTACATTCTCTTTTATATGATGAATTGTTGGTTGTGTATGTCATGATTGATCTGAGAATGTGTTTGACTAGGTATGGTTTGGGATTGGGAAGTGTCCTTTTGACGCTTCTGTCCTTGGACATCGGAGAGAATAGTATGGGATGTTCTCCGAAGATGCCCATCGACGCTTTCCTGAATCATTGGTTGTCATACCTAGGGCTGTCTAGCAGTGTTTGGCAAGGATGTCCCCGTTAGATCAGACTCGAATCGGAAGGGTATTGAGACCAAACGACCCGTGGCAGCAATGTGATTCACGGGCGCTCAAGACCGGTAACCAACCCGTGAGAGGACGGGAATCATATTGTGGGGGCCATTTATTGGAGGGTTGCATATGGCTAGACTTGGGCTCATGGGCGCTCGAGACCGGTGAGTTATATTCGTGAGAGGACATGAGAGTTTCCCGTTTACCATATGTGGATAACCAATAGGGTTGATGAGTCCGTATTTGAGAGAGTCGGATCTGCTGACTCTAGTGTGAAGGATATCGGAAAGGATCCCGAGAGGGGAGGAATGGAAGTATCTGGATCTGAGTTGATGTAACTGAATAGATGACTTGCATTGGGCTAGGCTTTACCCTGACATGCGCCAATACTTAGACCAAATGGTGATGTGAGAGAGCGGTGACTTAACCCCCAGCCATGGAATGTCCTAGAGGGATGCCGGACCCACTACCAACCGGAGCCGTATGTGTGACCTACTCAAAGAAGTATGGTGTTACGACTTAAAGCATGTCTGCCAATAGAGACCAGCATACATAGAGTTTAGATGCATACATACATTATCTGTTTCATACTGCATTGCTTCTTGTTATGATTTGCTGCATGTTATTTATGTTGTTATGAGTTAACTTGCCTTACTGAGTTTCTTTCGAAACTCATTCCTTTTTGTACAATGTTTTGTTAGATTATTCTATAGGTACTGATTACTATGACGGACATTACGATGAAGCGCAAGCCGATGAAGCGTACTACACGCAAAGTATTGGCAACAATCAAGATTACTCTGATGATCCCTCAAGTGATCAAGTTGCGTACTACGATTAGACGTAACGTGGAGTTGGAGCATCTCTGTTGGACTGACGAAGTCTAGTATTTTGAAGATGTTATTTATAGGATAGTAGACTCTTATGTTTAGTTGTCTTTCTTATTTTCTTTTGATTTAGTTGTAATTCCTTTTAGACTTACATACTACGTTTCGCTGTATCTGTGGAGTGAGTTTCCGCCTCGCTCTACTTCTTTTGATATCTTTGGATATCTGGTATCATTTTCCGCACTCTGATTATATTGATTATTCATTTCTTGACTTTAATCTTTTTTTATAATATTTAAACCATGATTATTTCCTATTTATGATTATGTTATTGTATATGTAGGATGATGATTTCCTCGATACTTGATCTTCGGGGCTGTAGATCACACTCCCGAGTATGCCAGTTAGGGTACCGGCTGGGGGGATGTGACAACTAGTGCCAATGCTTGTTTGTCCACTTCTAGATAGCGAGTCTCTGCATCATTTAAAACATGACTAACATAATAGACAAATTGTTGTATATTACCTTCTTCTTGCACGAGAACGACACTAACCACGACCGATGATGCGGCCAAGTATAACTGTAGTTCCTTTTTGTTGGTCGGCATCACAAGCAAAGGTGGTCAGGATAACCTTTCTTTTAGTTCCTCAAACGCTCCCTGACACTCATTATTCCAGATGTCGCCTTTTTGATTCACTACCTGCTTTAATGCTTTAATGAAAGGCAGGCATTTTTCTCCTGACTTGGAGATAAATCTATTCAGCGCTGCCACCCTACCAGTCAGACATTGGACTTCTCTGATGTTTCTTGGTGGTTTCATGTCTAAGATTGCTTTTATCTTCTCAGGGGTTGGCTTCAATTCCACTTTGTGACACCATAAATCCGAGGAACTTTCCAGAAGACACTCCGAAAGCGTACTTTTCTGGGTTAAGCTTCATCTTATATTTTCGAAGTACTTTGAATACTTCTACTAGGTTAGTCAAATGATCTTTCTTTGAGATGCTTTTCACCAGCATGTCATCTACATATACCTCCATGTTCCGGCCAATTTGATGTGTGAAGATTTTGTTTACCGCTCTTTGGTATGTTGCTCCCGCATTTTTTAGACCGAAAGGCATTACTTTATAATAATAGCTGTCCCAGTTAGTCATAAATGCTATGTATTTTTCATCCTTAGGATGCATGAGGATCTGATTGTATCCTAAATAAGCATCCATAAAACTGAGCATCTCGTGCCCAGCCATTGCATCTATGAGAAGATCGATCCTTGGGAGTGGATAGTGATCCTTTGGACAAGCTTTGTTAAGATCTGTGTAATCAGTACATATCCGCCATTTCTCGTTTTCTTTTTTGACCATCACCACATTAGCCAACCATGTTGGGTGATCGGTTCGCTTTATAAATCCGGATTGTCTTAGTTTTTCACCTCGGTTCGAATGGCTTCATGCTTCTCAATAGCGAAATTCCTTCTTTTTCGATCCACCGGAATGGCCTAAGGATTGATACAGAGTTTATGTTCAGCAACCTTCCTGTCTATCCCTGGCATATCTTCAGCCGACCAAGCAAATACGTCAGAATTTTTCTTTAGAAGTTCGGTGAGCCTTGATTTGAAATTTGCTTCTTACTCGGACCCGATCATGGTGCCTTGCTCCTTCTGGTCGTGATTGAAGTAGATTATTTCTAGTTTTTCCACAGGTTCAACCCTTTGCAAAGTTTCTTCATCACGATCGTCCCTGACTTCAATAGTCATTGTTGAGTTTGTCCTTATCTTCTTTCGCATGTAGTTGTTGTAACTTTGTCGGCTAGTTTTTTGATCGGCCGTACATTCTCCAATTCCCTCAGTGGTCGGGAATTTTATTTTCGTGTGTAACGAGGAGACCACTGCTTCGAGCGTATAGAGAGTTGGTCGTCCTAGAATAGCATTATATGTTGATAAGTCTCGTACAACCATAAAATTGGATTGTACGACCCTATCTCTTGGATGTTCTTCAATCCGCAGGTCTAATCGAATAGTACCTTCTGCTTAGGTAGACGAACCTGTGAAATCATAAAGTTGGGTCTCACATGGAATGAGCATATCCTCCCTTAACTTCATCTTTCTGAATGCCTCCAATGAAAATATATCTACCGAGGATCTAGTATCTACTAGAACTCTATGAACTTCAGTTCCTGCCATGGTAACTTTGATTACTAGAGCATCATCATGAGGGATTGTGATGTCTTGTAGATCTTTAGAGGAAAAAGTAATTGGTTATGATGATATATTTTTACTGGTTTCAGTATTTCCAATATATCGTGCCTTTCTCTTTGTCTGTCGACTTGATTCTTCCACCAAGCCACCAAATACCGTGCATATTGGACTTCTTTTTCTTTGATTCTCATCCGCCTCAGGTCAGCGTTTGGCCGGACTTCTTCTCTCCCCTTTATTATCCGATCTCCCTCTTTTCCAAACGGACTTGTTCTGTGGTCGGCCTTCTTGTTTAGGTTGGATGTATTTCTTCAAGTGTCATCGTGATATTAAAATTTCAATCTCCGTCTTTAGGTTTCTGCAATCGTCCGTCCAATGACTGTGATCTTTATGATATTCACAATATTTTCTTTTATCACGATCTCCAGGTGGTGCTTGAGAAGTCCTTGATCTTTGATTTACTAAATGTATTTTCTTTTACCCAGCCACTTGAGAAGTCCTTGATCTTTGATTTGCTTCAAGATCTTCGACCTTCTTGCATTGAGTGGAAGATTGCCGACATCTTGATTTTTCTGGGGTTCTGCTTGGCCATTCTTGGTCGAACTTATCCCTAACATCTTGGTTGGAGGTGCTCTTTCTCGATTGCTTCTCATTTCAACCCTTGGCTCTCTCTTCTGAGATTCTAGGGTTTTCGATATCTCCGCTTGTTTATGGCATCTTTCTACTAGTTCTGCATATGTTTTTGGCATAGCCAGGAGTAGTTGCTCGAGCAAACCTTCATGGGTAAGTCCCTGGTACAACGCATGGAAAGCAATCTTATCATCCAAGCTTTCAATTTGCATGGTAAGATTGTTGAATCGTTGAAGAAAATTTCGTATGGACTCCATTCGACCTTGTTTTATAGAAAACAAGGTATCTTCTTTCTTTCTTTTTTTCCCACTCCACCTTGAAAGCGTAATAAGAACACTCGACCTAGTTGATTGAAACTTTTCATTGAACCGTTTGGCAGTGCCAGGAACCAATCTAGAGCAACACCGGTCAAAGAGGCAGGGAAACTCTGACACATAGCCGCCTCACTGTGTTTGTACGTGGACATCGTCGATTTGTAGCTAGTGATATGATGTTTTGGGCATTGCGATCCGTCAAATAAGGTGAAGGTAGGGCACTTAAAGCTTTTTGGTATCTCTGCTTCGGAGATGGCTTGGATAAAAGGATCTTCCTTTAGAATAGCATATAGCTCATCTTTGTTCGGCTCCTTCAATTTCTTCAATCTCTCATCTAATTCTTTGATCTGTTTGCTCATGTGCTCTTCACGTTTACTCGGGCCGGGATCGCTTTTCTTGTCTTTTGGACCTTTGGCTGGATCAGTACTGCTACCTCGGTCGCTATCCTCATCGTTTGGAGGATCTTTATTTGGAATTGCTTCTTTTGATGTTCGGGGCTTTTCGCCAACCTTCTCTTTCAGCTTTTGTCGGTTTCCTTGAGATGGTCGAGGTGTTTGGTCGGGAATGATTAGGAGGTCATTCTTGCTTTCCTCTGGTATCTTTTGATTTTCTTGAGGGCCTGCTGTCGGGGCAATTATATGACGCATGGTCATCCTAACCAGCTCGTTCAGGGATGGAATCTCCTTTCGAAGCTCAGATTGTTGCTTCTGGAGTTCACAAACCTGATCTACTATTGTGCCTTGGTTAAATTGCTCCGATTCTTCGGTATTCTCCTTCCTTTTCTCGAGATTCTCCTCCCTTTCATCGGGATCTCATCCCTTTGATTGGGAATCTCCTTCCTTTGATCGGGAATCTCTTCCCTTTGATCAGGGTTATCCTTCCTTCGCTCGGGATTCTTTGAAGTTTTTGGCAGAGGATCTCCCTTATTGACCTCATCTCCGACCTCTTTTTCACTCATGATCTTTGATCTTGTTCACACCATGACTTTTTGATGCAATTCCCACAGACGGCGCCAATTGTTGATACGAAATCTTGCTCGTCCTTCCCTGTCATGTTCCTTCAAAACACGTGCTCGACCTTGGTATGATCTCGACTACTCAATAGAGAATTCAAGTAATTGATCACCCAGAATATGAATGCTTACCCCCTTATGTTTACCTGAGGTGTTTATATGTATAAGATGATAGAGTTAGATTCGGAATATGACTCTAAGATGAGTTGTTCTAGGAAGGTAACTCTACGAAGAGTTCTTTAACTGACTTGTCTTTCCAAGAAATTGATAGATGATAGGAGTTTACCTTTATCAAGTTCCCTAAACATGCTAGCCGGATACTCTTGATGCTTTGGTCGGTCCTACTATAAACCGTATGGTCGGACCATATTAAGTAATGAACTTGGTCGGATCGTGCAATCATGAATTTAGATCGGAAGGTACAGAATGACCATTTTAGTCATTAACACATTGTATTCAAGTAATTTAACAATAAAAGTCAAGAAGGATCTCAGAACGATCATAGAAGAACATCAGAGTGCAGAAAATGATACCAATGGAATAAATCAAAATGTAGAATGAGGCGGAAACTCACTCCACAATAGCAGTGGAAAAGTAGATCAAAAGATTACAACCGGTTCCCAAAAGAAAGGGGAACACACAACTAAAGTCTTAAAGATCAAAAAGAGGATGAGACGATATCCCATCGCTGGCACACAAGTGCTAAAGCCTGAACTACTCCTGATAAGTATCAGTCTCGTATTGATAGTGTAAAATCTGGCCTTATCCTAACCTTGACCCGGCCCAGACTTTTGTACTGTTGTACGTGTGAAGACCCGAAGTGGAGGTAGAAGAGACTTGTGGGCCCTCTTTGTTGAAGATTCGATGCTTGATCTAGAGCCTATGGACATTGACAGTGATGCCCCTTATTTGAGAACATTGTCAGTGTTTAGTGAAAATCTGCGCATCGAAGAAGATTGAATTAGTTGAAGCACCTATTGAACTCCAGTGCTCAATCCAAAGGTATTTCTTGAAACTAGACTTGTTGATTGACTTGTAGGAGAAAACCCAACTCAATTCGGATCAGTCTGGCCTTCCGAATCCATGTTCTAAGGTTGTTGTCAGCCTTGGTCGACTGACCAGTCGACTAGCCAGTCGACCAGCAGTTATGAAATTTGAAAATTCACAAAAATATTTACCATTTTGACCCTACATTTTTGGAACTCGTGAATGAAGGTCTACCCTGATCATTGGTACTCCAAAGAACGAGGAGTGACATTCCCTAGGCCATCTCTTGGTGTTTGTGAAGATTATTGACTCCAATCATTGGCTTTCCATCTCAATCATCATTTCAAGGTATGAATTCTCTTATTCTTCTTCTAATCTACTCAATCTCCTATTAACTTATACTCTTTGGACCATGGTTGAAGTGCTGCAACCTTGCAAACACTTGGCCATGAGCTTCCCCATTCATTTCCATCAATCTCAATTCATTCTTGCTATGATTATGTTCACCTACATTACAATCCCATGAATTCTTTCATTTCAACCTATTCTTTAATTCAAAATGAGGTATAGATGTATGCTAGGTTTGAATTTCTATTGATTCATGATTCTAAATTAGTTCTTATCATCCCCTTAATTGAATCCCCCTCATTTCTTGCAATTGCAATCAATTCCAATTCAATACTTGATGTTTAGCATATAGAACAAAGGGTTCCAATTTGGGTATTCATAATTGGACCGTTGGATGGTGATAATATTTTGTGTGTAGTGTCCCCATATTGCCATAATCATGCCCTCCAAGTTTCATGTCGATTGGAGCACTGGAAGATCAGTTTCGGTCCAAATCTCCATTTCTGCCCGTTGCTGTTTGCTTTGGTCGACTGCTTGGTCGACTGTCCTTGGTCGACTGACAGTCGACCAACCAGTCGACCAAGATATGACAACAACTCTGTCTTTGGCCGAATTTCTTCGTTTGACCTCCGATTCGATTGCTTTCTTCTCTAATGTTGATTATATGTTGTATAGGGTACAAACATTGACTTTTGGGCTATTCTTGGTGATTCTTGGTATTATTTCCGACTCGATTAAAGTAAGGACGGTCGTTACCTCAAGTACGTTGATTATGCAAATCTACTTCTACTTTGGAAACTTAGTAGATGTACTTCATTTGTATACTCCTTAGCCATGTATGACTGTTGTATGCACTTTGTATCAGCAATATTATGTTACACGTCATTCAAAATATCATGCTTAATTATCCTTTATGATTACATATATGATTGATCATGTTATACTATGCCTTTGTTTGTATGATGAATTATTGATCATGTATGATATGATGAGATTGACCTTGTGAATGACTAAGTATGACTTGGGATTGGGAAGTGTACTACCCACACTTCTGTCCTTGGACATCGGAGGGAATAGTATGGGATGTTCTCTGAAGGTGTCCATCGATACTCTCCCGGGTTATTGGATGACATACATAGGATTGTCCTGATGTATGGCTAGGACTATCCTAGTTGTATTAGACCTGAATCGGAAAGGTATTGAGACCGAACGACCTGTGGTAGGGTATGGTTGATGGGTGTTGAAGACCGGTAACCACCCTGTGAGAGGACATAAACCATATTGCAGATACCCGGAAGGGGCCATTTGTTGTTAGGGTTGCAAATGGATAAACTTGGGCTCACGGGCACTCAAGACCGGTAACCAATCCGTGAGAGGACGTGAGAGCTTCCCGTTTACCATTTGTGGATGACCAATAGGGTTGATGATTCCGTAGTCCGAGTTGGTTGTAGCCATAGGATACGCTGACTCTAGTGTGAAGGATACGGAATCGAGTTGGTCGGTGCCATAGGGGAAGTATCCGGATCTGACTTTATACGACTGAGTAGCTGACTTGCATTGGGCTAGGTTTCTCCATGACATGCGCCAATACTTATACCAATGGTGATGTGAGAGAGTGGTGACCTAATCCCCAACCATGGTTTCTGATGAGGACTTTACCCAATTACCCTAGCAGACCCAAGATATCATGTATGATTGAGGGGGAGTGACAGATAACCTAAAGAAGTATGGTGCTATGGCTTAAAGCATGTCTACCTTAGAGACTAGCGTACTCACAATTAGAATCATATTGCATTATTGTCTTATATCATCTTGCATCGTATTGTGACTTGTATCGTATGATTTGTGTATTGTGGAACGACTCGCCTTGCTGAGTTCTTTGAACTCATTTCCTTTCTGCAATTGTCTTTGTTAGACATATCTGCAGGTACCGAAGACATTGATGGCTCCTACTATGAGGCGACGCAGGATCCCTCATACTACGGTGAAGGTCCTGGCTATTACGAAGATTATGGTGAAGGTGCCGAGGGTGATTACCCTCCGTACTAGAGTTAGTCCGACCTTGATTTGGGAGAGGCCATGCTTGGTCTCCTTTGTCTACACATACAAGGACACTTTATACAAGACGGAAGAGACCCTAGTTTAGGCCCTTTTTGTCATTTTGGAACCTGGATATGTTGTATTAACTTCTTTGGATTTACTCTGGATATTGGGATTGTAACTTAACTAATCAACCATTTTTCCGTTGCTTTTGAGAAGGAGTGACTTCTGATCACACACACTCTCTCTCTCTCTCTCTCTCTCTCTCTCTCTCTCTCTCTCTCTCTCCTTTTGAGAATTTTCTTGATATGTGATGATTTTCCGCACTCTGATTGATTATCTTTTCTTATCCTTTTGATCTGGTTATTTCTTGCTTAAAACACTGATTATATTGTTCGTGATTATGTTGTCGTGTATGTGGGAGGCATGGCCGCTCGATCCATGATCCTCGGGCTGTGGATCACATTCCCGGGTATGCCAGATAGGATACTGGCTGGGTGGATGTGACAGATAGTCTTCACCATCGTAGTCACCATAACCAGTACTGTATGAGTCACCAACTTGGTCTTCATAGTATTGACCATCATAGTCAACAGAAGTGGTACATGCAAATAAGTCTAACAAAAGATGTTGCAAAAAGGAGTGAGTTCAAAAGAACTCAACAAGGCAATTCAATCCATAATAACATAATAACACATGATAGAAAATCATACAGTATGCAAAATGATATAAAATAGACAATGCATGTCACACCCCACCTCTGGGTCTTGGTTAACCGCTCAACAACCCATGGGTGCGACTAGTCAAAGGATCCACGGTCTTACCCATCAATAATTGTAAATGCAAGTATAGATAATCATGAGCAAGAATAAGTTCTAATAATGAATTTAAAAGGATTACAGGAGCCCAATTACTCCAATAAAAGAATAAATGAAAAAATCAAATGAAAGAAATAACATCGAGTTCAGTGGAAGCAATCAAAATAAACTAAATAAGTTTCTTTCCAATTTCTTTCTCTCAGGCTAAATAATAACTCTCATAATTAGCAAGGAAGGGGGTTCTTCAATCCTTCTCCAAACGCTCCACAAAACAGCTGGCAATCGCCCTTCTTCTGCCATCAATGGGAGCTATAAGCGCACTCCTAGCATCCACAAGAAACTTCGTACAAGTGATAACTCTATGAAATAGAGTTAAGATTGGTAACTTTATACTTGAGATGGCTTGATTTAAGAGCATTTTGTCTTTGTTTTAGTGATAGTATTCATTAGATGTAGTCTTATTTAGTCTTAACATGTTGAATCTTGTTTAGCTCATTATTATCACCTTTACATAAATTTCTCTTCAGATTTGTGGATGAATTTGACTATTTCTCTTTCTTTTGAAAAATGTAGGTAAAGAGCCATAATAGGAGAAGAAGCTTTCCTCTAACTTTGCTGTGAAGTTGCTGCAGCAAAACGGAGCAGAATATTCTTAGATCCAATACAAGTGGAAATGACCAGAAGGGGCTATCTTAAGAGGACATGATTCTTGTAAATATATGACTGTTCTCAGCCCTTGATCTCAGGAGGAATGTTCTAATCCTATGGCCAGAATCTAACCTAATGATTGAAACCATTTTTTGAAAGAAAGAGAAGGGGGGCAAAGGAGAGGAATGAGGCACATTGGGCTAAGGGAGGCAAGAGAGTGCTCGGCTGAAGCTAGGAGAGGTAGAGAACGAATGCTGGAGCTCTTGCGGAAGCAAGGAGCTGCTGGAGTTGCTGATTTGATGGAGAAGAAGGCTGGAGCTCGTGTGGAAGCATTGAAGCTTTAGTTTCTTCTTGTTTTTATAACTCTATCTTCTTACTTTCTAGTCTCATGTCAACTATACTTGGTTTTATGCATTTGAATTCTGTTATGGGCTAAATCTTTGCTGTGTTGGGATGATAGTAGTACCTAAACCTGAATTTTGATATGTAACTAATCATGTGTTCTTTAGTTTTATTGCAATCCACTTTATTGTTAATGAATTCAGTATGTTATATTGACTAATTTCAGTTCTTGAATGATCTTTCTTGAATGAATGTTATGATTTCATTAATTGGAAAATTAAAGGAGTCTAGGTGTTTGTTGAATTGTGTGAGTTAGCATAATCTTTAATTAGGTTGTGTTAATTAGTAGGTTGGGTAGGAATACCCAATTACCTCACATTATCATTGATTGGATTGGGTTTAAATTGCATTCTTAATTCAATTCCTCATAGGAATATGCAGATGTTGATTTAGGATGCTAGCTTATGTGTATTGGAAAATACCATATTGCCATTCATTCCAAGTTCTTGAATTATCTTGGGGGTTGTAGTATTGCTTTAGTATTTGCATTATAAAATTTAGGGGAAGGGAAACTTGATTCCTAACACACTTGTCACTCACTAAGTTTCTTCCATTGCTTAATCTACATTTTAGTTCCTTAGTTTTCTTTACCTGTCATTTGGTTATTTAGTTAGTCAATCACCAATCAACCTTGTTAATTTCATTTAAATCAATTTTACTTTTACATTGAAAGTTAAGGATATAATTCTCCGTGGGATCGATACTTTACTTATCATTTATTACTTGATTGGGATATGTATACTTGCGTAATATCTTGAGATACAAGCAACAAGTTTTTGGCGCCATTGCCGGGGAATTTTTGTCTTGTTTAGAAGTACTTCTTGTTTTATCTACTGAAATTCTTTACTTTGATATTAGTTTTCTTGTATTTCCAGGTGCTTTTACCCTTGTATGAACATGCTGCCTGATCAAGAGTTAGTACACTTTGACTTTGAAATAGAAAGGACATTTTGAGCTAGAAGAAGGGAGCAGCGAGGCCTAGCAGCAGTTCCAACAATGGCTGCAGCAGTGAGAAATGGATTGAATAATAATGAGAATAATATGGCAGCTGAGGGTGATGATAGAGATAGAGCCATCAGAGCATATGCTGTCCCCATGTTGCATGAGCTTAATCCAAGCATAGTACGGCCAGATATTCAAGCACTACATTTTTGAACTTAAGCCGGTGATGTTCCAAATGCTTCAAACTGTGGGACAATTCAGTGGGCTGCCAATAAAAGATCCTCATCTCCATCTTAGACTCTTCATGAAAGTAAGTGACTCTTTCAAGATACCTGGAGCAACTGAAGAGGCTTTGAGATTGAAGCTATTCCCTTATTCATTAAGGGATAGAGCAAGAGCATGGTTGAACTCCTTACCTCCACAATCAGCAGCTACATGGAATGATTTGGTAGAGAAGTTCTTGATGAAGTACTTCCCACCAACAAAGAATGCCAAGCTCAGAAATGACATAACTGGTTTTCAACAGTTGGGCAATGAGTCTTTATATGAGGCATGGGAAAGATTTAAGGAGCTTTTGCGTAAATGTCCTCATCATGGCATTCCTCATTGGATTCAGATGGAGACTTTCTACAGTGGTTTAAGTGGACAAACTCGGTCCATAGTGGATGCATCAGCAAATGGGGCTATATTGGCAAAGTCTTACAATGAGGCTTATGAGATTTTGGAGAGGATGGAAAACAACAATTACCAATGGCCAGCTGAAAGAGATGCTGCAAGTAAGAGGGTGGCAGGAATTTATGAGTTGGATGCAGTGACAGCCTTAACTGCACAAGTATCATCCCTAACTAGTGTGCTAAAATCTGTAAACTTGGCTGCAGCTGTACAACTTCAACAAAATCCAGCAGTCTCTTGTACATATTGTGGTGGGGAGCATGTCTTTGATAGTTGTCCATCTAACCCAGAATCAGCCTACTATGTTGGTAATTTCAGCAAAGCTAATAACCCATATTCCAACACTTATAATCCTGGTTGGAGGCAGCACCCTAACTTCTCTTGGAATGGTCAAAGGACAGAATGTAGGCCCATCATCTATCCCAACTAGACCTTATCAGCTTCCAAGTGCTCAACAGCAAGTGAAGAATCAGTCTATGGAACCTTCTTCATCAATTGAGCTTCTATTGAAAGAATACATGGCAAAGAATGTTGCAATTATTTAGAGTCAAGCAGCTTCATTGAGAAATTTGGAGAATCAAGTTGGGCAGCTAGCTAATGCTTTAAGCAACAGACCTCAAGGATCATTGCCAAGTGATACTGAAAATCCTAGGCATGAAGGCAAAGAGCATTGCAAGGTTATTTCATTACGGAGTGGGAAACCTCTAGAGCCACCTCATTTTAAGTCCAGTCAACTGAAGGAGCCTATTCTTGTCCAAGAAGAAGGGGAAAAGGAAGATCCAGTGGCTATTCAAAAGGACCAATCTGATTCTGAAAACAAGAGTGCTGAACCACCAGCTACAGCCCCATTGCAACAGGGTTCTCCAGAAAAACTACCTTATAAACCACCCCCCTTTCCTCAAAGATTTCAAAGGTAACAACAAAATCATCAATTCAAGAAATTTTTGGATGTTTTGAAGGAGCTCCACATCAATATACCATTGGTAGAAGCACTTGAACAAATGCCAAATTATGTGAAATTCATGAAAGACATCCTTTCTAAAAAAAAGTGATTTTGAGAGTTTGAGACAGTAGCCATGACACAAGAGAGTAGTGCCTTCTTGCTGAACAAGCTTCCTCAAAAATTAAAGGATCCTGGAAGTTCCACCATTCCTTGTGCTATTGGAGAGAATTATATTGGGAGAGCCCTTTGTGACCTTGGAGCTAGCATTAACCTTATGCCAATGTCAATCTTCAAGAAGCTTGGTGTGGGAGAAGCAAGGCCAACTACAGTAACACTTCAGCTGGCTGATAGATCCTTAGCTCATCCTGAAGGAAAAATTGAAGATGTCTTGGTAAGAGTTGATAAGTTCATCTTCCCTGCTGATTTCATTGTTCTTGATTTTGAAGCTGATAGAGATGTGCCCATCATTCTTGGAAGACCCTCCAGGCTACCCAGCCAATCGACCCAGAGTTGCTGAACTTGAGCAGAATCTTTTGTTTAGGTTATGTTGCTATATATACCCCATGACTTCGTGATTTTAGTATCCCTAGCCTCCAAAACACTTAGAGAACGAAGGGAAACCATCTCCAAGCCTCCAAAAGTGTAGAAGAAGATCTAACCTTGCAAACTTGCAAGTTCTCTCTCTTGTTCTTCAATCAAAAGGTTAGTATTCAATCTTTCGTGTTCTTGATTCATTCTTTCCATGATCACTTTCATCTCTGAACTGAGATTATGATGAAGATGCTGCAACCTTGTAGTCATATATTTACAATCTCTTTTCATTCTCTTATGCCATGATCATCTCATTCATTCTTAATATGATTTTTATGATTTCTTCTTAAACTATGATCATATTCCTATTTTGATTTATTCAAGCATTGTAGATGCCTCTCCATGATTATTCATACCTCTGATCTACTGTGTTCTTGTACTAGAATGAAACCTTATCGTCTCTAGTTCATCTCTTTCATTCATAGCATGTTTCCAATGAAAACCATGATTTTTACCAAAATAGAAACTATGATTTCAAATTAGTAAGTAATGTTTTTAATGGTTGTTTGATGTCTAAATTATGCTTTTTAGTCTTAGACTACTGTGTTAGACATTCTCTCCAAGTTTTGTCGCATTCCGGATTGTGTAGCATAGGTTTCGGATAAAGATTCCCTTTTCGGATTTGGATTTGCTCTTGGGCAGACTGCTGGTCGACTGACTCAGTCAACCCAACCAATCAACCCGCAATGACAGAATTGGATTTCTTCATCCGTTTCGATTCGATTGATGCTTATTCTTTTAGGACTACTTCCTAATGATTGTGTGATGCTATTCTAGGGTTTATTTGCTAACTTTGGTTTCATCCTCTTGTTCGTCCGGAATATATTCAAATCTATTTAAGGTAAGGAAAGTTGTTACCATATTAACATAGATTGCATAGATATAGTTTTTAATTTGTGAACTACTTAGATTTGCTACTGTTATGTTAGTTTCTATTATGATATGAATGTTGTAAGTACAGTAGGATCTTATTTCCTTATTTACTTTATGTACTTGGATCATGTACGAATACTTATTCATGTATATTGCTCATTATTTCGATATTGTCTTATTATACTCTTTCATATGATGACATATTTATCATGGATGACATGACTGAATTATGATTGTGATTGTTTAGGTATGATTTGGGATTGGGGAATGTCCTTTTGACATTTCTGTCCTTGGACCTCATTGGGAGTAGTATGGGATATTTCCAATGTTGCCCTTTGACACTTTCCTGGATTATTGGTTTTCATACCTAGGACTTGTCTAGCAGTGTTTGGCTAGGGTATTCCCTGTTATATCAGACCCGATTCGGAAGGGTATTGAGACTGAACGACCCGTGGTAGCAATGGGGATTTATGGGCGCTCAAGATCGGTAACCAACACATGAGGGGACATGAATCACATTGTGGGAGCCATTTATGGGTAGAGTTGCATATGGATAGACTTGGGCTCATGGGCGTTCAAGACCGGTAACCAACCTGTGAGAGGACATGAGAGCTTCCCGTTTACTATATGTGGATGACTTGTAGGGTTGATGAGTCTGTAGTCTGGGACTATGTTGACTCTAGTGTGAAGGATACCGGAAAGGGTCGCCAGGGGCGAGGAATGGACGTATCTGGATCTGAGTTGATATGACTAAGTAGAAGACTTGCATTGGGCTAGGCTTTACCCTTACATGCGCCAATACATAGACGAATGGTGATGTGAGAGAGAGGTGACCTAAACCCTTTACCAAGGAATGTCCATGAAGGATGCATGACCCAACTACCACCGGCAGACCCAAGATGCCAAGATGGCTGAGGGGGAGTGATTGACCTTCCTAAAGAAGTATGGTGCTAAGACTTAAAGCATATCTATCTATAAAGACCAGTATACATAGAGTTAGATTCATACATGCATTGTCTGTCTCATATCATATCACATTATACTTTGCTTATGTTATCACGTTATTTATGCTATTATGGAATAACTTGCCTTGCTGAGTTTCTTTTGAAACTCACTCCTTTTGTACAACATCTTTTGTTAGATTATTCTGCAGGCCTTGATGATTATGAAGGGCAATATGAAGAAGCGCAAGATGAAGAAGCATACCACACGCAAGGTGTTGGCAACTATGAAGATTACATTGAGGATTCCTCGAGTGGTCTCACTTGTTACCAAGATTAGCCCTACTGTGGAGTGGGAGCGTCTGAGCATAATTGATGAAGTCTATGTTTATGAAGATGTTCTTTACAAAAAAGAATAGACTCTAGCTTAGTTAGATTATATCTTTCTTTCTTATCTTAGTAATAGTTGTAATTTCCTTTGACTTTCGATCTACATTCCGCTGTACTCGAGGAGTGAGATTCCGCCTCACTCTATATTTGATTTTATATATCTATTGGTATCATTTCCACACTCTGATGATTATCTCATTACTTTACTTTGATTCATTTGAATAATATTGTTAACCTTGATTTAGTCTTGTTCTTGATTATATTGTTGTGAATGTGGGAGGTTGATTTATTAGATACTGGATCTTGTGGACTATGGATCACACACTCGGGTATGCCAGATAGGGTACCGGCTGGGTGGATGTGACAGCTGTCCTTTTCGACTGATCATAGAGAGTCGGGTCCAGGAGACACATATTAGGTTTTCCACGAGGACGCTGGCTTAGATTCTCCAAATACCTTATTATCCACACGAGTGCAGGCGGATACCTATAGGGACTGAGGTGGACAGCTACCTATTACCATATGAGCTTCGCGAGATATGTTCCACTCTTTGGAATGACCGACAATGTTACCCTCCATGGAATAGTGGACAGATGACGGATTCGGCTAGAGTTATCGGTCACATTGTGGGCCGAAACATCATACTGAAGGCTGGACAACATCATCGGGTCACAGTGATGGAGGCCCTAGTCATATATTGCATCTACATGGGATTTCAGATTAACTTGTCCTACATCATCCAGAACGCCATGATAGATCTGGTGGTGCATCCGAGTACGAGGAACCTTTGTTTTGGGAGATTACTGACACTGGTCTTCCGACACTTTGGGTGAGGCTAGAGGACACACAAGAGGTCATTGGAGCTTTGGGATATGTCGCTGAGATTAGGACGATTCGAAAGATGAAGCTCACCCAGACTGAGAGATCCGAGAGTGAGGATGATGATGAGTCAGAGGAGGAGGGTGATGAGTCAGAGGGTGGAGGAGAGGATGTTGGTCCATATAGTGATGATCAGGCTGGAGATGATACTGAGATGCACGAGGCTGATCCGGAGGATCACGAGATCCCCACATCATCGCGTTTTGAGATCGAAGGTCTATCACACACAATTCTAGAGACTTTGGATCTGAGTGCACAGATGAGATCCATGACTTCCATGCTAGAGAGGATGGAGGTCAGACAGGAGCAAATGTATAGTATGATGGAGTCGAGGTAGGAGTAGATAGAATTGAGAGAGGAGCGGTTAGAGTCTCAGCTCACTCAGATTGTAGAGGACTTTAGTGTACATAGAGATCAGAGATGATCACCTAGATAGATTGTACGTAGGATTTTCCTTTTATGCTTTATCAGATGTACTCATTGTAAAAATTTCTTAAAATTAATGAAGTTCACTCTGTTTCACTTTATTATTGTGCATTATGCGCTTTCCTTTTATTGCATTATGTGATGTTTGTTAAACCATAATTATTGTGTGTTATTCAAATGAATAAATTATGCTTCATTAATTAAGTTTCTAGTCCAAGTGTTCTATTATTCACTTCTAAGAATACTTGAGTGATTTTTGAATCTATGACTCAGGAATGTTCAGTCATTGTTTTCTGCGGTTAGGATTTCCCTTGAACTTTGGGCTCGATAGCACTCTGTCACATCCACCTAGCCGGTACCCTACCTGGCATACCTAAGTGTGTGATCCACAACCCCGAAGAACAAGTATCGAGGAAATCATCCTCCCACATGCACAATAGCATAATCACGAACAAGATATAATCAAAGTGTAATAACATAAACAAGAGACAAGAGAAGAAGAGAGAATGAGAATATAATTAGAGTTCAGAAATAATGATACCAATATATAATAATAAAAAATGTAGTGTGCGGAAAATCACTCCACAGAATACAACGGAAAAGTAGTTCGAAAGTCAAGAAGAAGATTACAACCGATTCCAAAAGAAAGGAAAGAAAGAAGTAATCAAACTAAACTAAAGTATCTTCTACTTTATAAAGAACATCTTTATAAGTATAAACTTCAGAAATCAAGCATGGCCGCTTCCACTCCACGGTTGGGCTAATCATGGTACGTAGCATGATCAAATGAGGGATCATCACTAGGATCTTTGTAACTGCCAACACCTTGCGTGAAGTATGCTTCTTTAGCTTGCGCTTCCTCATACTGGCCATCATAGTAATCAACACTTGTAGAATAATCTAACAAAAGATATTTGCACAAAAAGGAGTGAGTTCAAAAGAACTCAGCAAGGAAAGTTATTCCACAACAACATAAATAACATGATAGCAAAACATAGCATGATGCAATGTGATATGAACAGACAATGCATGTATGAATCTAACTCTATGTATGCTGGTCTCTATAGGCAGACATGCTTTAAGTCATAGCACCATACTTCTTTGGGCAGGTCTCAAATCACTCATCCTCAGTTGGCAATGGGTCCTTCATCCCTTGGGACATTTCATGGCTGGGGTTTAGGTCACCGCTCTCTCAGATCACTGTTTGGTCTAAGTATTGGCGCATGTCAAGGTAAAGCCTAGCCAAATGCAAGTCATCTACTTAGTTATATCAACTCAGGTTCAGATACGTCCATTCCTCGCCCCGGGCGATCCTTTCCGGT
Organism: Hakea prostrata; assembly: GCF_041222555.1. Classification (NCBI taxonomy): domain Eukaryota; kingdom Viridiplantae; phylum Streptophyta; class Magnoliopsida; order Proteales; family Proteaceae; genus Hakea; species Hakea prostrata. The sequence continues at coordinate 138,532 of NW_028291176.1, read as the reverse complement.
ATCCTTTTTACTAGAGTCAACATAGTCCCGGACTACGGACTCATCAACCCTATTGGTCATCCACAAATAATAGACGAGAAGCTCTCATGTCCTCTCATGAGTTGGTTACTGGTCTTGAATGCCCATGAGCCCAAGTCTACTTTTTGCAACCCCACCAATAAATGGCCTCTCACTAGTATCCACAATGTGATTCATGCCCTCTCACGGGTTGGTTACCGATCTTGAGCGCCCACAAATCCCCATTGCTACCACGAGTAGTTTGGTCTCAGTGCCCTTCCGAATCGGGTCTGATATAACAAGGATATTGTCACATCCCGCCTAAATACACCCAGCCTATACCCTATCTGGGTTACCCGGGGGAGTGATCCACAGTCCAAAAAGATCAAGTTTAGGAACGATCATATCCATTTAGCACAATAACATAATCAAAAGCAAGAACAAATCATTGTATTCTATTAAGTTAATAATAAAAGTCAAGAAAGGATCACAGAAGGATCACTAAAGAATATCAGAGTGCGAAATAACAAGATACCAAATCAAAAGACAACTGTAGAGTATAGTGGAAATATACCCCACAACATATGCGGAAGGTAGATCGAAATCTAAAGCAAGCTCTAAGCTAATACAAGTAAAATTAAAGTCTAGAAGAAACAAGAGAATCTAATCCACATCTTCAGTCGGCTCTTCTTCTTCTTCAGTCTTCATCCTCTTCACTTTAGGGTCATGCTCTTGAAGCTTCAGATCAGCATCTAGCACACGATCCCATCGGCAAATAAGATGATGCCGGCTGCCATCAATAGGAGTCATCAGTGCAGCCCAAATCCGAGTGTTGGCTGCCTCGCCGTTCATTACCTTGTCCAAGGACATCCGGAGCTGAACCATATAAGGAAAGGTTCTCCGTGCTAGTGCACGGGTTCTTTTTCGTACCTGCAATGTCATCTAAAAACAAGTCCCCTGAAGGGTAAGCTCAAAAGAACTTAGCAAGTAAACCAAACACAATAAGCATCTTCACATGCATTGACAAACAAACATATATGCAATGATATGAAACAATATATGCAAATATGCTTCTAACTCTATATATGTATGCTGGTCTCTATTGGTAGACATGCTTTAAGTCATAGCACCATACTTCTTTGGGTAGGTCTCATCTCACAACGCCGGTTGGCAAAGGGTCCTTCATCCATCTTGGACAATCCATGGCTGGGGGTTAAGTCACCGCTCTCTCACATAACCGTTTGGTCTAAGTATTGGCGCTTGTCAAGGTAAAGCCTAGCCCAATGCAAGTCTTCTACTTAGTCATATCAACTCAGATCCAGATACGTCCATTCCTCGCCCCTGGCGATCCTTTCCGGTATTTTTTCACACTAGAGTTAGCATAGTCCAAGACTACGGACTCATCAACCCTATAGGTCATCCACATATAGTAAACGGGAAGCTCTCATGTCTTCTCACGGGTTGGTTATCGGTCTTGAATGCCCATGAGCCCAAGTCTATCCATATGCAACCCTACCCATAAATGGCCCCCACAATGTGATTCATGTCCTCTCACAGGTTGGTTACCGGTCTTGAGCGCCCATGAATCCCCATTGCTACCACGGGTCGTTTGGTCTCAATACCCTTCCGAATCAAGTCTGATATAACAGGGAATATCCTAGCCAAACACTGCTAGACAAGTCCTAGGTATGACAACCAATAATCTGGGAAAGTGTCAAAGGGCAACATTGAAAATATCCCATACTATCCCCAATGATGTCCAAGGACAGAAATGTCAAAAGGACATTCCCCAATCCCAAATCATACCTAAACAATCACAATCATAATTCAGTCATATCATCCACGACAAATATCTCATCAAATAGAAGAGTATAATAAGACAAGATTAAATGAATAAGAAACATAAATGAATAAGTATTCATTCATGATCAAGTACATAAAGTAAATAAGGTAATAAGATCCTACTGTACTTACAGCATTCATATCATAATGGAAACTAACATAACAGTAGGTAAATCATGCATTCATGTCATAATACATAAAGACATGTAAATAGGTATATTGTGAGTTGGAATACTCACCTCATAATCCGAACTTATAGTCTTCAAATAAGAAATCAGAGAACAAATCCAAAATCACCTAAACAAGCTTGAGAAAACATGTATAGGTCATAAGAAGTGATTTCAAAAGATTGGAGTCGAAATGGATAAAAAACAGAGTTGCTGTTCTTGCGGGTTGATTGGCTGGGTTGAGTGCTCCAGTCGACCCAGGCAATCTGCCCAAGAACAAATCCGAAAATAAAAAGAGAATCTTGATCCGAAACCTATGCTACACAAACCGGAATGCGACGAAACTTGGAGAGATTGTCTAACACAGTAGTCTAAGACTAAAAAGCATAATTTAGACATCAAACCACCATTAAAACCATTACTTACTAATTTAGAATCATAGTTTCTATTTTGGAAAACAAGACTTTCTAATTTGGAAAACAACATGGTTTTCATTGAAAACAAGCTATGAATGAAAGAGATGAACAGGAGATGATGAGACCCCATTCTAGTATATGAACACAGTAAATCAAGAGTAAGAATGATCATAGAGATGCATCTAATATGCTAGAAGAAATCGAAATAAGAACATGATCATAGTTTAAGAAGAAATCATGAAAATCATGTAGAGAATGAATATGAAATCATAGCATATATAATGAGAAGAGATTGTAGAAGATATGATTGCAGAGATGCAATATCTTCCTCATAGTCTCAGATCAGAGAAGAGAATGATCATAGTAAGAATGAATCAATAGCATAATAGATTGAATACTAACCTTTGATTGAAGAACAAGAGAGAGAAAGCTTGAGAGTTGAATGTAGATCTTCTTCTACACCAAAAGGAGGCTTGGAGATGAGTTTCCTTCGTTCTCTAGGTGTTTTGGAGGCTAGGGATACTAAAAACACGAAGTTATGAGGTATATATAGCAATAAAGACCTAAACAGAAGATTCTGCTCGAATTCTGTTTGCTTGGGTTGAGTGGTTGGGTAGCATGGCCCAGTCAACCTAGGCACTCGACCTAGGCTGATAGCATAGCCTAAAATAGGGATTTGAGGGCCTTTCTCTTATCGGAATCAAACGAAACTTTCTACACAACAACTATAACTTACCTAGCATAGGAAAATGGCTATAAATCATATCTAACCATGCTCTAAGGTCATCAACCAATCTTCTCTTCATCAAGGTGCATTCTCTTTTCTAAATCAACCAAGCTCTTCAAGTAGGGAATTCCATCATAAATTTTCTATGGGTTTTCGAATCTACACTAAGGGAGAGGTCCGACTTGACTTCCTAGGACCTTCTAAACATATAAACACCATACTCAAGGTCCAACTTCAAGGTCAAACATCAAACAAGTTCTTCTTCATCCAAAACAAATAGGGTGTCTAATTTAGGTTTTGGGCTGGATTTCACAGATATCCTAGCCAAACACTGCTACACAAGCCCTAGGTATGGCAACGAATAATCCGGGAAACTGTCGAAGGGCACCATCGGAAATATCCCATACTATTCCCACTGATGTCCAAGGACAAAAATGTTAAAAGGACACTTCCCAATCCCAAATCATACTTATTCAATCACATTCCCAATTCAGTAATAACATACACAACCGATATCTCATCATATAGAAATATGCATATAAACATGATCAATCGCATATGTAAATGACAAGAATAAGTATTCATAATAACAAAAGAATACATAAATATGGTACTACTGTACTTGAAGTACCAGAACAGTAATATAATATTAAGAAAATACAATAATGGTAGTGAATCTAAGAATTTCCCAAAATAGAAACTAAGATTCACGCAATCTATGTAATTATGGAAGTAATTGTCCTTACCTTAAATAGCTTCAATGAATATTCCAAAGATCAAAGAGAATGGTTCCAAACTTAGCAAATAAACCCTAAACAAGCATAGATACAACATTAGGAAAGAGGCCATAGCATAGATTAGACACTACCAATGATAAAAAAAACACTACTTACTAATTTGGAAACATGACTTTCTAATTCGGTAAAATTCATAGTTTTCGATGAAGACATGCTATGAACTCAAGAGAAAAACTAGAGATGATAAGATCTCATTCTAGTAGAACATAATCAGTAGATCATACATGAAACTAACATGCAAAACAGATCTAACATGCTAGAGAAATCAAATCGAAAGATTGATCATGGCTTCATGAAGAAATCACAAAGATCATGGTCAAGATCAATATGAAGATCATAGTACCATAAGAAAAAATGGAGATTGCAGAAGAAATGGTTGCAAGGATACAACATCTTCTTCATAATCTCAATACAGAGAATAAATCATAGTAAGAGTAGACCAATACCATACAAGAGAGATTACTAACCTTTGATTGAAGAACAAGAGATGAAGAACTTGAAATCTTGCAAGAGTTCTTCACAAACACCAAGGAGAGGCTTTGAGAGAGTCTTTCCATGTTCTCTGAGGGTTTTAGAAACAAAGGAGGCTAAGAAACACGTACTTCTATTATATAGAGCACCAACAGACCTAACAGAGGATCTTTGGCAGATTATGTCCCTGTTGGTCGATTGGCCCAATTGACCACCCAGTCGACCAAGCAAGACAGCAAGGCCAAAATAGGGAAATGAAGGTCCAAATCAAGTCCAAACCCAATGAGTTTCTCCCAACACAACATATGACTTACCTAGTATAGAGGAATGCCTTCAAATCATGTCCAACTACACTTTAAGTCCATCAACTAGTCTCATCTTCATCAAGGTGCCGTTTCATTTCCAAATCCGACAAAGATTCCAAGTATGGAACACCATCATCAACTTTCATGGGTTCTGGGTCAAACACCATGTCTTCCAATGAGATGGCCCATAATTAGCTTCTTCCTTAACTTCGGACCTACAAACAATAGGGCTGGGTTTCACACAAAGTATGCTTGGTCAACTGCCTTGGTCACCCCAAGCGACTAGGCCAAGCGATCAAAGGGTACAGTGACAACAAGTTGCCTTGTTTGACCCCTTTTCATCATCGATCGTTTAGGGTTTGTTCCTAATGTTAAATACTTGTATGATTATGGTTTTTTTTGGCAACTTTGAACCTACATTTCGATCTATTCTTCAGAGATTTCAAAAGAGTCTAAGGTAAGGACGTTCTCTTACATTTAACATAGATTACATTCTTAATCATATTAGAACTTGTATTCATGATCTAAATGTCGTTTTAGGACTTTATCTTAATTGGAATATCTCTGTAATTTCAAAATGTTATTTATTGTGTTGTTATGGAAACTTGTAAGGATGTGATTGAATGGAATGTGACTACATTATGATATGATGTTATATTTGGAATCATACTGTAATGTGACTGCCTAGGTTGTAATTGTGGAATGGGGAATGCCACTTGGGCGGTTCTGTCTTGGAACATCAATGGAGGTGGTATGGGACATTTTCCTATGGTGCCCCTTGGCACTTTCCATAATTACAGGTTGACATACCTAGGAGTTGTCTAAATGTGTTTGGCTAGGAAACTTCATCATATCGCACCCTATCGGCATGGATATTGAGGCTGAGTGACCCGTGGCAGCGGTATTTGGTTGGTGGGCACCAAAGAATGCGAGAAGCATGAGGGGACATGCAACATTGCCGTGGGGGTCATTCATTGGTAGGGTTGTACATAATAAGCCTGGGCTCGTGGGTGCCCAAGAATGCTAGAAGCATGAGGGGACATGAAAGCTTCCCATTTATTATATGTGGATGACCAATAGGGTTAAGAGTCAATGTAGTCTGAGAAGGAGATGATGACTCTAGGGGGAAAGTTACCAGAATGGATTGTGAGAAGCAAGGAAGGGAAGTATCAGACCCTCAAGTGGATGTGATTCAGTAGATGACATGCATTGGGCTAGCTGTAACCTTGACACGCGCCAGTACTCATACCAATGGTGGAGTGAGAGAGTGGTGACCTAAACCCCAGCCATGGCGATAGTCCGAGAAGGATGCCTTGACCCAACAGTCGCAGAGAGCCCAATAGACTTGCTTAAGAGCCGTGAGGGAGAATGACTGAGATTGCCCAGAGGAGTATGGTGTTCTATCTTAATGCGTCTCTACCATTAGAGATTAGCATATGTTAGAGTTAGATGCATACTTGCACATTATCTCATATCATATTGCTTCATGCCTTGTTTTGGAATTTTGTTTGTAATTGAACTACTTGTTGAGTTCTTTTAAGCTCACCCTTTGGGGACAACGTTTTAAACTTTGCTACAGGTGTTGATGACATCGAGATCCCAGAGTACGAGGCCACACCGAGTGATCTGTATAGTCTACAAAATTTTGGTGATCACGAACATCATGATGAAGCATGTTTGTGTGATGACTGTGCTTACCACGGTTAGTCCGATCTTGGAGCTGGAGTATCCCATGTGAGAGATGGAGATCTTCGAATTTAGGCATTATATTATGGACAAGGAAACTTATTATGAATAGTTTTTAAATTAGTTTATAGTCTTCTTCAATTTCTTTCAGTTGTAATACATCAGATTTGATCTACCCTTCCGCAATTGATTTTAGAGTTTATTTCCACTATACTCTATGCTCTAATTACACTGGTATCATTTTTTCGCACTCTGATTATTGATTTGAGATCCTTTTGAGATCCATTATTTGATTGTTTATTCTAATTATATTTATACAATGTTTTGTTCTTGCTCTTGATTATACTATTGTGCTATGTGGGAGGATAATTGTTGAGACTTGATCTTCAGGGCTGTGGATCACACTTCTAGGTATCGTAGTTAGGGTACCGATAGGGGATGTGACAAAAGAACTTAGCGAATAGTTCACATACAAATAACATGACATGATGCAGTAGGACATGAGAGAAAATGCAACAATGCAACTATACTCTAACATATGCTAGTCTCTAATGATGGACACGCATTAAGATGGAACATCAGCATCCTCTCAGAAGGTATCGTCACTCTGATCTCTCACGGGTTGGTTATCGGTCTAGAGATCTCCGGTAAGGGGTAAAGGGCATCTCTCTCAGACTATCACCATGGCTGGGGTTTAGGTCACCGCACTCTCACCACCATTGGTATGAGAACTGGCATGTGTCAGGGTTATACCTAGCCCAATGCAAGTCATCTACTGAGTCACATCAACTTAGGGTCGGATACTTCCCCCCATGCCTCTCAAAATATTTCTTCAATATCCTTCCCTACTAGAGTATTCGTATCCTATCGCACTACCCAGCTTGGACTACGCTAACGCTCAGACTACGCTAACCTATTGGTCATCCACATAAATGGACATGAAGCTCTCATGTCCAATCACAGGTTGACTACCGGTCTTGAGTGCCCATGAGCCTAAGTCTATTGAAATGCAACCCTACCAATGAATGGCCCCCACAATGTGGTTGTGTCCTCTCATGGGTTGGCTACCGGTCATGAGCAGCCACATTACTGCCACAAGTCACTCGGCATCAATACCCACTCCAATAGGGTGTGATATGATGGGGTTTCTAACCAAACACAATTAGACTTCCTAGTTATGACATCATAGAACAAACTATCTCCACTGATGTACCAAGACAGAAACACCCAAACGGTATTCCCGAGTTCACAATCACAACCTACATTTGCATCACAATAGGATTCCAATCGCATTCTCAAATCACAAGTCATTCCGAGTCCAAACAGTCACATATTTAACATATATGCATAACATCATTAATCAACTATATCTAGCATATATGCATAACATTGTTAATCAACTATATTCTTAATTTTTTAGAGTCGTAGTAATCATGTCTAAACCCTAAAACAACAATATGTAATCATACATTCAAGTTCCATTACAAACAAAAATGTAACTATGGATATGTGTAAGTGAACATCCTCACCTTGCTATCGATTCACAACCTTTGAAGATTTGGTCAAAAAATGAGTGCAAGCTTATCAAGGAGTCCTAATAACATGGTGATTTCCCTAGAGATTTAGAGTTGAAAAGAGAACAAACAACCCACTTGGCAATGGGTGGGTTGCTAGGGTAGGTTTTCAGGGGCAATCAGTGCAATCAACCCAGCCACCAATCTGCCAAAACCAGGCTTGGTCGCCTAAGGTGACCAAGGCTTTGTGTACGAACAAAAATTGTTCAGATTGATAGGAAACTTCTCATTTGGGATCCAAACTACTCCGAAATTAAATACAAAATTCTGAAACATGGTAGGAAATTATCTAGCATAGCTTAGCCATCAATTATAGCACAAAGAATGAAAACCTAACGAATCCTATATTAGGTTTTCTCTGAAATAATACCACAAGATTCACAAAAGAGCTAGAGTGAATGGGAATATACTCTAGAGTAAAGAGGATAGAAGATAAAGGTCCGAAATCATAATAGATAATGGTCTAACATGGTTTTGAGATCAAACCAAACAAAAAATATGCAAACCTATTGGATATTGTACTAAGTCTTCTCTGAAATTTTACTGTGAAGTTCACATAAGAGCTAGAGTGAATCTCCATTCACTCTAGAACAAAGAGGATAAAAGAAGGTCTATACAATAGGTAGAAACAAGCAAAAGAGAAGAACTAGTAAGAAGAAGAGATGAATACTAACCTTTTAGAAAGAGAAACGATGATTGGGAACCTTGACAAACGCTACCCCACCTTCCTTCACCTTGGAGAGGGTTCTCTTGAGAAGCTCTAATGTTCTCTAACGGCTTTAGAACATAATGACATGTTTTAGAACAAAAAATATTAAATAGGGCTTCAAGAACATCAATTTTCCAAAATTCCCTTTTTGCTTGAAACAGGGTTGATCACTTGGGGTGATCAGGGCAAGCAACCGGCCCCTGGTTGTAAAATCCAGCCCTATCCAAACCTTTACCCTAACCCGGATCCATTGCTGTTAATAGGTCCAAAGACCTAAAGCGGTGGTAGAAGAGACTTGTAGACCCTTTTGATTGATAATTATGAGTCAGAGTCCGAGCCCATGGACATTGACGATGATACCCCTTACTTGAGTACATTGTCGGTGTTTAGTGAGAATATGCGCATCGGAGAAGAGTGAATTAGTTGAAGTACCTAATGGACTCCCGTGCACAATCCGAAGGTATTTCCCGAAACTAGACTTCTTGATTGAATTGTAGAAGAAAACCCCATTCAATTTGACCTTGTAAAGCCCTCCAAATTCCTGTCTGAAGTTGCTGAACTAATTCTGATTTTCTGTTGAAATCTATTTTGGTCGATCCTCTTTGGTCGATGCCATCAACAAAGACTATCGACCAAAGTTGCCCAGACTCGAAGTTATTGATCCTTTGGAATATTCCTTATTTTATTTATACTAGCTGTCACATCCACCCAGCTGGTACCCTACCTGGCATACCCGAGTGTGTGATCCACAGCCCCGAAGATCAAGTATCGAGGTAATCATCCTCCCACATAGACAATAACATAATCATGAACATAAATAATCAATGTGCAATGTATAAATGAGAGATTCAAATAAGAAAGGAATAAAGTCATATATCATTAGAGTATGAAACATAACAAAAATGTCAAGATCATAAACTAAAGTGAGGAGGAAATCTCACTCTACCAACAACGAAAAAGTAGTTTCAAAAAGAAAGGAAAAGAGATCAAAGCTAATCCCAATAACAAGTACAATGAATAACTAAATCGTTCTCAATCTTATAGAGAACATCTCTATAATTATAAATCTCAAAAATAGCACAAGGGCGCTTCCACTCTATCAACTGACTAAGCATTGTGTGCATCATGACCACCCACGGAATCTTCAATGTAATCGTCGTAACCGCAATCACCTTCTTGGAGATATGTCTCCTCTCCCTGCGCTTCTTCATACGAGCAGTCATAATACTCTGAGCCTGTAGAGAAATCTAACAATACATAGCACAAAAGGAGTGAATTTCAAAAGAAACCCAATAAGGCAGTTAATCCATAATAACATAAATAACGGATTTCAAAGCAAAGTAAGATGCAATGTGATATGAAACATATGATGCATTATGATTCTAACTCTATGTATGCTGGTCTCTATTGGCAGACATGCTTTAATTCATAACACCGTACTTCTTTAGGAAGGTCTCATCACACAACGCCGTTTGGTAGTGGGTCCGGCATCCCTCGGGACATTCCATGGCTGGGGTTTAGGTCACCGCTCTCTCACATCACCATTGGTCTAAGTACTAGCGCATGTCAGGGTTTAAGCCTAGCCAAATGCGAGTCTTCTACTTAGTTACATCAACTCATCTCCAGATACGTCCATTCTTCGCCCCTAGCGATCCTTTCCGGTATCCTTCACACTAGAGTCCTCATAGTCCCTGACTACAGAGTCATCAACCCTATTGGTTATCCACATATGGTAAACGAGAAGCTCTCATGTCCCCTCATAGGTTGGTTACCGATCTTGAGCGCCCATAAGCCCAAGTCTGTCCATATGCAACCCTACCAATGAATGGCCTCTTTCAAGTATCCACAATGTGATCCATGTCCTCTCACGGATTGGTTACCGGTCTTGAGCGCCCACGAGTCCCCATTGCTACCACTGGTCGTTCAGTCTCAATACCCTTCCGACTAGGGTCTTATATAATGGGACATCCTAGCCAAACAACTCTAGACAGCCCTAGGTATGACAACCAACAGTTTAGGAAGGTGTCAAAGGGAATTTCTGAAAATATCCCATAATATTCCCGTTAATATCCAAGGACAGAAGTGTCAAAGGACACCTCCCCTTTCCAAACCATACCTAATCATTCACAACCATAAATCAATCATATCACAAATATGGTAACTCCCCAGATGGAAAGTAATCAAGAACATGATCCAACTTGTATATAATTGGCAAGTAAATCATACATGAACTAATTAACATAAACAAGTAATGCTACTATAGTTGGAGTAGTTGCATCAGTAGTACATCAATATAAGAATCTATTTATGGAAATAAATCAGAGATTCAATATGGAAACTAAATCATGCAATCTATGTAATTAAAGAAATAACTATCCTTACCTTAAATAACTTGCAAAGAATCTTGGGGATCAAGGAAGATCTTGTCTAAACTTGGAAAGGGATCCTAGACAATGTACATACCTTATTATGGAAGATCTCCAGAAGATAGGAATCAAATCAACCAAAAATAAACCAAAACAGAGGCTACTGTCTTCATTGGTCGATTGATTGGTCTACTGACTTAGTTGACCAATCAGTCGACCAACAGAGTCAGTGACAGACAAAATCAGAGATTTCTGATTCAAAATCCGAACTTTGTGATTCAAATTGAAACCAAACAAGAGGAAATATACAATGATAGTATATTCATCTATTGGTCTATAGAGGACTTCAAAACCCTAATAACCTCAAGTCTTCAAGTCAAAAAATAGGAAACAAAAACTTACCATAAATAAGTCAATCAAGGTTCTTGGAGAAATCATGGCAAATTCATGGATGAGAAAGTATAGAATGATGGCTTACTAATCTGATAAAGAATTCATGAAAAGCATGTATAGATCTTCTAGAAAAATAGATCTAAGATTGAAGAACTTTGAATCTAAAAACGAAAGAAGATGAAGACATAGATTCCTTCAAAAGCAAGTGATGATCTTGATGAAGATCATCCATCAAGCTTTAAATCCTTAGGAAAAGAGAGAAGATGAGTAGAGTGATGGTTGCAACAGAGATGCAACATCAACTCTACTGTTCTCAAATAGAAAAGGAAAGAAAACTATAGAGAATCAAAGATAGAGAAGAGAGGAGGATGATCACATACCTTGTGATGCAAAAGCAAGAGATTTGACGAAGATCCAACAAGAAAACAACCAAGGATGCAGAGGAGATGACTTGAAGAGAGCTCTGGTTCGTTCCAGGAAGTTTGGAGGCACAAAAGATGAATTAGACTCGAAATTGGGCTTAAATAGAGAAGCCAAGACCTAATTCAACAAAACAGATCTCATTGGTCGATTGATTGGTCGACTGGTCCAGTTGACCAAGCAGTCGACCAATCAGGACAGCAAGTCCAAAATAGGGAATTGAAGGCTCAGATCAAATCCAAACTTGAAGGGGTTTTACACACACACCAAGTGGCTTACCTAGTATGTAGAAATGCCTTCAAACCAAGTCAGAGAGTACTCCAAGTCCATCAACTAATTCCATCTTCATCAGGGTGTAGTTTCCTTTTTACACCTGAACAAGTTTCCATAAATGGAACACTGTCATCAACACTCATGGATTCTAAGCCAAGCACCAAGTCTTCCACTGAGATGGCCCATAGTTGACTTCTTGCTTTACTTCGGGTTGTCGGACCTACAAACAACAGGGTTTCTGGGTCAAAGTTAGGGCTGGGTTTCACACTAGCCTCGTGTTTTGAGCCCTAATCCAATCATTATCATTCCTGAGAACGTGGGGAGAGCTTCCCAAAGAACCTCCTAGGCATTTGTGAAGAAGATTCCACCAAAATCATTGTCAATCATTGTTCCTTGTCTCCATCAACAACTACAAGGTATGATTAATCACTCTCACTCTCTATTCTATTCTTTTCTATCCCTCTTCTTGCTGTTGAGACCTTGGAGATGGTGCTGCAACCTTGCAACCATCACTCCAAGTGTTCACTCTTGCTTAACCTATGATTCTCTCCCTTGTCCATTGATGCTATGCTCTCATTTCAAGCCTTGCATATGCATTCCGTGATTTTCTTCTTAACTTCATGCTTTCTTGTCTAAAACTGAGGTATATAGTGTGCTATGTCTATGTTACCACTAGCATATGATCCTAATCAAATTCCTATAAGTTCCCTTAGCTAATGCATGCTTTTCCCATGCAAATGCAATCAATTTCAATCCATGCTATGATTCTTATCTATTGAACTTAATAGCTCAATTTGAGGCTTTCTATTTAGACTATTAGATTAGGTAAAGTCCTTGATTTTTAGTGTTCTCATACTGTTCTTAAGCATCCCTCCAAGTTCCGGATCGATTCGAGCCCTGGAAGACCAATTTTAGACCCAAATCCCCAAAACCCATTATGCATCCTCAAAGATAATTTTGGTCGATCATCTTTGGTCGATGCCATCGACCAAGAGCATCGAAAAAACTTGTTGCTAACAGCAACTGCAACCAATTTTGACCCGTTCGACATCTGATCTTCCCAATTTCTTCTCTATTCTCTTATTTATGTCTGTTTAGGGTCTTAACGCTACTTTTGGATCATTCCTTGGTAACTCTTGATTCGTCATCAACTTAACTTAAGGTAAGGATGGTTATCGCCATAAATACATAGGCTATGCACTTATGTTTTGATGCTTATAACTTAGTGAACATAGTATCTTAATTGCTTTGAATATCATAGGACTGCTATACATGTTTTAGAACAGTAGTAATGTGATTTCATACTCTCTTGTTATAATGATTTATTATTATTGCTACTTTTATATATGATGGATCACTTCGATATTATTATTTTAATTTTTATCATGATGATGTATCAAATGTATGAGATATGATGGACTTGAGTATGTGATTGCCTAGGTATAACTTGGGATTGGGGAGTGTCCTATTGACGCTTCTGTCCTTGGGCATCGGAGGGAATAGTATGGGATGTTCTTCGAAGGTGCCTATCGTGTCAGACCCGAATCGGATGGGCATTGAGACCGAATGACCCGTGGTAGTGTATGGTTTGATGGGCGCTCAAGACCGGTAACCAACCCGGGGGAGGACATAAACCATGCTACGGATACCCGAAAGGGGCCATTTATTGGTAGGGCTGCAAATAGCTAGACATGGGCTAATGGGCGCTCGAAGATCGGTGAGTCATATCCGTGAGAGGACGTGAGAGCTTCCCATCTACTATTTGTGGATGACCAATAGGGTTGATGAGTTCGGTGGGTAATATCCGTGACTCTAGTGTGAAGGATACCGGAAAGGATTCCGGGATGGGAGGAATGGAAGTATCCGGATCTGACGTGATACGACTAAGTAGATGACTTGCATTGGGTTAGGCTTTAACTTGACATGTGCCAATACTTAGACCAAATGATGATGTGAGAGAGCGGTGACCGAAACCCCAGCCATGGATTTGTCCGAGAGGGATGCAGTGTGACATCCAGCCCAAACCTAACCAGGAAACCCTATTTGTTTTGGGTGAAGAAATACTTGTTTGATATTAGACCTTAAAGTTGGACCATGATTTCAGTGTTATTATCTTTGAAAGCCTTAAGAAGTCATGCCAGACCTTTCCTTTAGGGTAGACCTGTAATATCTGGCCTTATCCTAACCTTGACCCGGCTCGGAATCTGTTATGTTTGTAGGTCCGAAGACCCAAAGTGGGGGTAAAAGAGACTTGTGGACCCTTTTTTTTGATGATTTGGTGTCGGAGCCCAAGCCCATAGACATTGACAATGATGCCCCTCACTTGAGAGCATTGTTAGTGTTAGTTTTGAATCTGCGCACCGAAGAGGGGTGAATTATTTGAAATACCTAATGAACTCCTGTACTCAATAAGAATATATTTCCTGAAGCTAAACTTCTTGTTTTACTTGTAGGAGAAAACCCCACTCAATTTGACCCCATATAGCCCTCCAAATCCCTGTCCGAAGTTGCTGAACTATGTCTGGCAAATCCTGCTTGCGCATCAAAGAAGGTGAGCTTATACTTGCTTTTCCTTCATTCTTGCTATGCCTCACTTGCATCTTGATCCTTACATATACATTACCATGATTCCTTGCTTAACAACTTGATTTCTTATACTAAACTGAGATGTGGAGTATGATTAGTCTAATCTCTGGCTTGCAAATGATTGTAATCATGTTCCTAACCTATTCCCCAACTAATTCTCTAGCTTCCCTTTCAATTACATCAATTTCTCATGAATGCTAGGATTCTTGTCTTTAGAACATAGGACCTCAATTTGGGGGTTTTCATTTGGACCATTGGATTGTGATAATACTTGCTAGGTAGTATTCTTACATTGTTATTAATCACCCCTCCAAGTTTCGGATCGATCTGAGCCCCGGAAGACCAATTTCAGACCAAAATCCCAAAATCCACTATTCTGTCCCGAAGAGAATTTTGGTCGATCCTTTTGGTCGATACCATCGACCAAGGACCATCAACCAAACTTGCTGCTGACAGCAACCTTGCTCCGTTTTGACCAGTTCGACCTCCGATTTTCTCGATTTCTTTTCTAACCTTTCATTTATGTTTGTCTAGGGTCTTATTACCATCTTTGGATCATTCTTTTGAGATTGTTGGATTATCATCATCGCGACTTAAGGTAAGGACGGTTATCGCCATATAACATAGACTGTATGACTTTTACGCTGTTGTTGGTAACTTAGTAGACTTAACTTATTAGTTGATTTTAGACATCATATGACTACTATAGTTACCTTATGACAGTAGCACCATGCTTACTTACTTGGTTTATCATGTTTACTTATTCTTGGCATTTATTTATACACTGAATTATGAGATGTTATGACATGTTTTCAATATGATAATGTATTGTTGATATGCAATGGATGGAAATAAGCATGCGGTTGCTTAGGTGTGATTTGGGATTGGGGAGTGCCCTACTGGTACTTCTGTCCTTGGACATCGGAGGGAATAGTATGGGATGTTCTCCGAAAATGCCCATCGATGCTTTCCTGGATCATTGGATGACATACATAGGACTTGTCTAGATGTATGGCTAGGATGTCCCTGTCGTATCAGACCCGAATCGGAAGGGCATTGAGACCGAACGACCCGTGGTAGTGTATGGTTTGATGGGCACTCTAGGCCGGTAACCAATCTGGTAGGGGACATAAACCATGCTACAGATACCCCAAAGGGGCCATTTATTGGTAGGGTTGCAAATGGCTAGACTTGGGCTCACGGGCGCTCAAGACCGGTAACCAATCCGTGAGAGGACATGAGAGCTTCCCGTTTACTATTTTTGGATGACCAATAGGGTTGATGAGTCCGTAATCCGGGATTACGCTGACTCTAGTGTGAAGGATACCGGAAAGGATCGCCGGGGGTGAGGAATGGACGTATCTGGATCTGACTTGATACGACTGAGTAGATGACTTGCATTGGGCTAGGCTTTACTGTGACATGCGCCAGTACTTATACCAGACAGTGATGTGAGAGAGCGGTGACCGATTCCCCTACCATGGTTTTTTTTTTTAGATGACTTTACCGAACTTCCCCGGGCAGACCCAAGATATCTTGTATGATTGAGGGGGAGTGACTGACAACCCAAAGAAGTACGGTGCTATGACTTAAAGCATGTCTACCATAGAGACTAGCATACATAGAGTTAGAATCATAATTGCATCATGTGTTTCATATCATATTGCATCATGCTATGTTTTGTATCATGTATCTATGTTATTGTGGAATAACCTGCCTTGCTGAGTTCTTTTGAACTCACTCCTTTTTGCAACATTTTTGTTAGACTCTACTGCAGGTACCACCACTGTTGACTATGATGGTCAACACTCTAAAGACCAAGTTGATGACCCGTACCCCACTGGTCATGGTGTACAAGTTGATAAAGACCAGTAGTCCGAGATTGGGACTTATCTGGAGCAGTCGGCCTTTACACTTGTGTGCTAGTGTTGGGATATCGTCCCATTTTCTTTTTATCTTTTAGTTAATTTGTTGAGACCGTAGTTTAGTCTGTTCCCTTGTGATGTTGGGAACCGGTTGTAACCCTCAATTTTATTCGATCTACCTTCCGCTAATGTTGTAGAGGGAATTTCCACCTCATTTCCGCATGTTGGTCATTTATTTTATTGGTATCTTTTCCTCACTCTGATGTCCTTTGTGATCCTTCTGAGATCCTTTCTTGACTTTATTATTAAATGATTTGAATACAAAGAATTGTTCTAGCTTTTAATTATATTATTGTGCTAAGTGACTGTGATCGTTCCTAAACTTGATCGGCGGGACCATAATTCACTCCCCCGGGTAATCCAGATAGGGTACCCCCTTGGTGGATTTTGGGCTGGATGTGACATGCAAGACCCAATTCCCTCCGGTATTGAGTGACTGAGACTTACCTAAAGAAGTATGGTGCTATGGCTTAAAGCATGTCGACCATAGAGACTAGCATTCATAGAGTTAGAATCATACTTGCATCACATGTTTCATATCCTATTGCATTTTGTTATGATCTGTACTTATATGGTTATGAATTATGGAATAACTGCCTTGTTGAGTTCTTTTGAACTCATTCCTTTTGTGCAAATGTTGTTAGATTTTCCTGCAGGTGTTAAAGACTCTGATGGCATCCTCTACAAGATGGACTTTGATCCCTCATACTACCCTCCGGGTGGTAGCTACGATGAAGATCAGAGTTATGGTGCCAAAGAGGATTACTCTACGTACCAAGGTTAGCCCCACTGTAGTGAGGGAGCAGTCGTGCTGGGCTTTCTTCGTCCACACTTCTGGGGAGATAATTATTCAGATAGAAGAAACCCTTGCTTAGTGCCCCATTTCCCTGGATTTTTGTTGAACATTTGGGATATCTAATTAACTTTCTTTGAGTTACTCTTAGACATGAGATTGTAACTTAACTTGATTTTTACTACTTTTTTGCTACCATTGAGAGATTGACTTTCACTCATTTCTCATTCTTATGATTATACTTATACACTTGGTATCATTTATTTCCACACTCTGATTATTTGATCTTATCTTATTCATGATATCTGTTATTTATTGCTTTTACCTTGAGTATCATTGTTCATGATTGTGTTATCGCGTATGTGGGAGGCATGGTCCCTCGATGCTTGATCCTTGGACTGTGGATCATATTCCCGGGTATGCCAAATAGGGTACCGGCTGGGTGGATGTGATAGATTGGTATAAGAGCCCAAGATCAAGTGGAACCCCAACCAGAGAAACGATAACGGAACATTCCGAGTCACAGATCCAAAAGTGACTCAAGTACTCTTAGAGGTGAATAATAGATAACCTGGACTAGCAACCTAATTAACGAAGCATAAATTGATTGTCGAATAAGACACAATAATATAAACAAAACAACTGAACATCCACATAAGAAATTTTTACAAGTCTGAAATGAAATACATCCAAGAAAACATAAAAGGAAACTCCTAGTACTATCTATCTAGGTGATCGACTCTGACGATCTGTCTGATCCCTCCTAGATCTGAACTCCTCCTCCAGTCATGCAAACCTCTCACCTAAGGTGCACATGTATGACACCATCCTCCTTTGTCCAGCCGCTATAGCCTCTTGACGAGCTTCAATCCTCTCAAGTTGGAATGAATTGATGACTGATGAGAAGCCACACCTGGAGCCTTAGAAGTCATGTGTGATGGACCTCCAACCTCGGAGAATCGTGGAGTACGAAATCTCCTCGTGTCTCGAAATCTCATCCTGACCCCGATCCTCATCTCTCTAATCATCATCATCCCCATGCTCATCATCATCATCATCATCGTCATCGGTATCCTCATCCTCTAAGTCATCATCCCCTAATGCCTCATCGGTGTCACCCTCATTCTAAGATATGGCGGCATTGTGGAGGCCCATCTTCCTGATCAACCATGAGCCGATGTCCTCACCTATGTCTCGGCCTTGAATCACTAGTGTATCCTCTAAGTCCACATCAAAGTGCTCGAAAATGTGTGTCAAGAGTCGACCAAAAGCAAAGTTCCTATCCCCGGGAAACTTAACTTGATCTATTATGACATTCTGTATGATGTAGGTTAAGTCTATCTGCACTCCAGTGTACATGTTGTAGATAACCAATGCCTCCATTAATGACACCTTGCTGTGGTGCCCTGCCTTTGGGATAATGTTTCGCTCGACGATGCGAGCGATAACCCGAGATGAAGGACGCATCGCAGTGCCACTCCGGGGCATATAACAGCCAATGTCATCCCATAGAGTCATGCATACCTCGTGTGTCTCGTATGGAAGAAGAGCCTCAGTGATATTTGTACCAGCGGGAATCCACCAGGGGGAATCCGGTACGTTCGGGACATCCAAGATGCGAGACAGTGTCCTAGTAGTAAAACTAATCTGTGTACCCCCAACCATAGACTCCATGACGATCCTAGAACCATCTCGTTGGTCATTCTCGAAGCAGTAAGTCTAATTACTATAGAAGTACTTGACGAGATCTGTATAGACCGGATATGCAGTTGTGTGCAAGTTAAGCCAATCCATAGCCTCCAGTCTCTCTTGTATATGGAATGTCTCTAGGTCATCCAAGACAACCAACCATCCATGCTCGATCGGTATTGTCGTGGAAGTAGTACTCAAATAGAAACTCGGCCATAGGAGTGGTGAAATGCTCCTCATCTGTAACCTTTGATCATGGAACGTGTCCGTGACCCCTATCAGCTCGTCACCCTCCTCTAGGCGTAGTGAATCTGTGAAATCTGGCCCAAACCTAGCTAGGACACCCTATCTGTTTTGGGTGAAGAAAGGTTAGTTTAATGTTTGACCTTGAAGTTGGACTTTGATAACGGTGTTACTACCCTTTGAAAGCCTTAGGAAGTCATGTCAAACCTTTCCTTAGGGTAAATCCAAGGTCCCAAAGTGAAGGAAGAAGTCTTTATGGGCCCTCTCTATAAAAGACATGGTGTGTGACCCGAAACCCATGGATATTGTTGATGGTGCTCCATACTTGGAAGCATTGTCAGTGTTTAGTGAGAAACTACGCATCAAAGAGGGGTGAATTATTTGAAGTACCTAATGAACTCCCATGCTCAATCTGAAGGTATTTCTAGAAACAAGACTTCTTGATTGACTTGTAGGAGAAAACCCCACTCAATTTGACCCCGTATAGCCCTCTGAATCCCTGTCCGAAGTTGTTGAACTATGCATTGGTCTACTAACTGGGGCCAGTAGACCAATCAATCAACCAATGGTGTGTTAAAACCGAGAAAATCAAATTTTAGGGTATTTTCACTCTCTATTTAAACCGACTTCGTGTTTCTTAATTACGGCTGTCCTAAACACTTTGTGAACGTGGGAAGACCTTTCCAAAACTCTTTTCGGTGATTTTGAAGATTCCTTTGCAGATCTGAAGCCTCTCATCTCTGATTTGTCAATTCAAGGTTAGTATCTCTTCTAAATTTTAAATTATTCTTTCTTCGATCTTGTTCTTGATTGAGATCAGGAAGAAGATGCTGCATTCTTGCAACCATCTATTCCATGATCTCATTCTATTCTTTGAGATCCATGATCATCATCGTGATCTTAACCCTAACCTAGAACTTTTCTTGAAACCCTGACCCTTGTTTGATCTTTTTGGAACCCTTGGTTAACCTCCCATGTGAGGGTAACCACATGAGTTATATTTATGTTAATCTAAACACTCTTTCAATGATTTTCTTGTTAGCAATCATTCCCTTTCATCTTGTAACCCTAGGCTTTTCATGAGAGCCATAAGATTGAAACCCTAACTTCTTGGTTCAAATCAAGAACCCATCTCTTGACCTTGACTTGATGCTTTTACTTTCCTATTTAGTTCTAATACGTTCTAGGAAGTTCTCCTTCGAATTTCGAATCAATCCGACTTCAAACGAAGAAGTTATGACCAATCTAGTTTCTGCAATTCTGTACTGACTCGGTTGGTCGACTGCTTGGTCGACTGGGTCAGTAGACCAAGCACTCGACCAATGAAGATAGTAGCTTCATTTTTCACTCAGTTTGATTCTTTTGCTCTCTGATCTTTTAGGTATCTTTCCTAATGTTGTATATATGATTGTTAGGGGTTTATTTGTTAAGTTTGGAGTTGCTCTCTTTGATCTTTGGATTATCTTTGGCGATAATCAAGGTAAGGACAGTTATTTCATAATAACATAGATCGCATACTCTCTGGTTTCTACTTTAAGAAACTCTGAGTTTACTTACTGTTCTTGTAATATCCAGCCCTAATCTAACCCTGACCCTAACCCGGATCCACTGTTGTATTCAGGTCCGAAGACCCGAAGCGGTGGTATAAGAGACCTATGGACCATTCTGATTGATGATCATGATTTGGAGACTGAGCCTATGGACATTGATGATGATACCCCTTGCTTAAATGCATTATCAGTGTTTAAGGGAAGTCTGCACATCGGAGAAGATTAATCTCGTTGATGTACCTAATGACCTCCTGTGCACAATCCGAAGGTATTCCCCGAAAATAGACTTCGTGATTTAATTATGGAAGAAAACCTCACTCAAATTGACCTTGTATAGCCTTTGAAATCCCTACTTGAAGTTGCTGAACTAAACCTGTTTTTCTGCTGAGAAACATTTTCGTCGATCCTTTTGGTCGATGCCATCGACCAAAACCATCGACCAAAGTTTCTCAGTCTGCCAAGTTAAAGATTCCATGGAATATTCCTATTCTATTTATAATGACCTCGAGCCTTGAGCCTTGTGCAATCATTTTTCTCACCTGAAATCGTGGGGAGAGCTTCCCAAGGCACCTCCTTGGCTAATATGAAGGGCACCTCATCAAAAACTCATTGTTTACTATTGATTCTTGTCTACTTCTTCCACACTAAGGTATGAATCACCATTCCACTCTCTGTCCTACCATTTTCTATTCTTTTCTTTTCCTTTCTTGCTGGTGAGACATTGGAAATGGTGCTGCAACCTTGCAACCACCACTCCAAGTGTCTACACATGATTAACCTATGAGTTTCTTAGTCATCCATTGATGCTATGCCTCCACCTCATGCCTATCATATGTATTCCTCTATTTTTCTATTAACATCATGTCATTTTGTATCAAACTGAGTTGTAGGGCATGCTATGTTCATGTTTATCACTTCTATATGATTCCAATCGAAATTCTATTAGTTCCCCTAGCTATTACATGCCATTTCCATGACAATGCAATCAATCCCAACTCATGCCATGATGTTTGTCACTTGAACTTGTTAGCTCAATTTGGGGCTTTTTGTTGGATTGGGTAAGTTTCTTGACCTATAGTGTCCTACTACTGTTGTTAAGTGTTCCTCCAAGTTTTAGATTGATACGAACACCGGAAAACCAATTTCGGATGAAAACCCCCAAAATCCATCATTCTGTCCCGAAGGAAATTTTGGTCGATCCTTTTGGAGGATACCATCGAGCAAAACCATCGACCAAAGTTGTTGCTGACAGCAACCTTGGCCAGTTTTGATCCAATTGATATCCAATCTTCCTAATTTCTTCTCTAACTTATTATTGATGTTTGTTTAGGGCCTTAATAATTATTTTGGACTATTTCTTGGTACTCTCAATTCATCATCAATTCAACCCAAGGTAAGGATGGTTATCTCCATAAACATATAGATCACAATCTTATGATTTATGTTCATGTTTATTACTAGGACCTTTTGATTACTTTTAGATCTTTATAAGACTGTTATATATGTGTTATAACAGTAGTAATGACATCTTTATACTCTTGCCATGTTACATTACTATTCTTGTTTACTTATGTCTATGATGATTCATTTCAATATCATGTTTTAACTTTTATGATAAGATGTATTGGATGCATGAAAGATGATGAACTTGAATATGGGATTGCTTACGTATTGACTTGGGATTGGGGAGTGTTCTATTGACACTTCTGTCCTTAGGCATCGGAGGGAATAGTATGGGATGTTCTCCGATGGTGCCTATCGACACTCTCCCGGGTTATTGGATGACATACATAGGATTGTCTAGTTGGTTGGCTAGGTTTATCCTTGTCGTGTCAGACCCGAATCGGAAGGGCATTTAGACCAAACAACCCGTGGTAGTGTATGGTTGGATGGGCGCTCTAGGCTGGTAACCAATCCGGTAGGGGACATAAACCATGCTACGGATACCCGAAAGGGGCCATTTATTGGTAGGGTTGCAAATGGCTAGACTTGGGCTCACGGGCGCTCAAGACCGGTAACCAATCCGTGAGAGGACGTGAGAGCTTCCCGTTTACTATTTGTGGATGACCAATAGGGTTGATGAGTTCGAAATCTGGGATTTCGCTGACTCTAGTGTGAAGGATATCGGAAAGGATTGCCGGGGGCGAGGAATGGACGTATCTGGATCTTTCTTGACTGACTGAGTAGATGACTTGCATTGGGCTAGGCTTTTCTGTGACATACGCCAGTACTTATACCAAATGGTGATGTGAGAGAGTGGTGACCTATTCCCTTACCATGGTTTTTGAGATGACTTTATCAAACTTCCCTGGCAGACCCAAGATATCTTGTATGATTGAGGGGGAGTGACTGACCACCCAAAGAAGTATGGTGCTATGACTTAAAGCATGTCTACCCTAGAGACTAGCATTTATAGAGTTAGAATCATACTGCATCATATGTTCCATATCACATTGCATTATGTATGTTATGTATGTATATGATTTCTAATTATGGAATAACTGCCTTGCTGAGTTCTTTGAACTCATTCCTTTTGTACAAATGTTTTTAGATTATCCTACAAGTACCGAAGACTACGATGGCACCCCCTTCGAGACGGACTATGATTCCGCATACTACCCTTCGGGTAGTGGCATCTATGAAGATCTGAGTGTTGGTGCCGAGGAGGATTACTATTCCGCACACGGTTGTGAGGGAGCGGCAAAGCTGGGTTTACTTCATCCGTACCATTGAGGAGACCGTTATTAGAGTAGAGGAAACCCTAGCTTAGTGCCCCATTTCTCTGGTGTATTTATGGAACCTTTGGTCATGTAACTAACTTATCTTTGGGATTATCTTTTGACATTTAAACTTGTAATTAACTTAATCACACTTCTTTTCCGCTGCTCTGAGAGAGTGGTTATCATACCTTCTCTCACCTTTATGATTATGTTCACACTTTACTATTATTTGTCTTCCGCACTCTGATTTATTTAATCTTATCTTATTCATGATACTTATTATTAAATGTTTTTACTTTGATTATCTTTGTTCATGATTATGTCATTGTGTATGTGGGAGGCATGGACCTACGAATCTTGATCCTTGGACTGTGGATCACATTCCTGGGTATTCCAAATGGGGTACCGGCTGGGTGGATGTGATAGTTCTTATATTTTATACTCCTGATGTACTACTGTAAGTATAGTAGCACTTCACTTATGTTTTCTTTTTCATTATTCAAGCTTATATGAATTGCTTATTACTATATTGTTTAATGATTATATTATGCTTTTTTATTCTCTTTTGTATGATGAAGTGTTGATTGGATATAACATGACTAATATGAGAATGTGTTTGATTAGGTATGGTTTGGGATTGAGAGGTGTCCTTTTGATACTTTTGTCCTTGGACATTATTGGAAATAGTATGGGATGTTTCCAGGGTTGCCCATTGACGCTTTCCCGAATCATTGATTTTCATACCTAGGACTGTCTAGCAGTGTTTGGCTAGGATGTCCACGTTATATTAGACCCGAATCGAAAGGGTATTGAGACAGAACGACCCGTGGCAACAATGGGGATTCACGAGTGCTCAAGACCGGTAACCAACCTGTGAGAGGACGGGAATCACATTGTGGGGGCCATTTATTGGAGGGTTGCATATGGATAGACTTGGGCTCATGGGCTCTCAAGACTGTTAACCAACCTGTGAGGGGACATGAGAGCTTCCCGTTTACCATATGTGGATAACCAATAGGGTTGATGAGTCCGTAGTTAGGGACTATTAGAACTTTAGTGGAAAGGATACCGGAAAGGATCGCCAGGGGCGAGGAATGGACAAATCTGCACCTGAGTTGATGTAAATGAGTAGATGACTTGCATTGGGCTAGGCTTAACCCTGACATGCGCCAGTACTTAGACCAATAGTGATGTGAGAGAGCGGTGACTTAACCCCTAGCCATGGAATGTCCCGAGGGATGCTAGACCCATTACTAACTGATGATGAGTGATTTGAGACCTACCCAAAGAAGTATGGTGCTATGACTTAAAGCATGTTTGCCAATAGAGACCAGCATACATAGAGTTTAGATGCATACATACATTATCTGTTTCATATTGCATTGAATGTTGTTATGTTCTGCCGCATGTTATTTATGTTGTTATGAGTTAACTTGCCTTATTGGGTCTCTTTCGAAACTCACTCCTTTTGTACCATATCTTTTGTTAGACTTCTCTACAGATTCTAATTACTATGACGGTATGTATGAGGAAGTGCAAGGTGCAGAAGATGAAGAAGAGCCGACTGAAGATGTGGATTAGATTTCAATTGTTTCTTCTAGACTTATCTATTACTTTACTTGTATTAGCTTAGAGCTTTACTTAGATTTCGATCTACCTTCCGCATATGTTGTGAAGTATATTTCCGCTATACTCTACTATTGTCTTTTGATTTGGTATTTTGTTAATTCGCACTCTGATATTCTTAGTGATCCTTCTGAGATCTTTTCTTGAATTTAATTATTAACTTATTAGAATACAATGATTTGTTCTTGCTTTTGATTATGTTATTGTGCTAAATGGATATGATCGTTCCTAAACTTGATCTTTTGGGTTGTGGATCACTCCCCCGGGTAACCAATTTTGGGTATAGGCTGGGTGTATTTGGGCGGGATGTGACATATGGTATCAGAGCCTAAGTTTTCGGACAATCATAACCATAGAACAAAGTAATGGAAGCATCCTTGAGTCATAGATCTAGAAGTGACTCAAACTTTCTTAGAAGTGAATAATAGAAAACTTGGATTAGAAATTTGAACAAACAAAGCATAATATACCAAGTTTGAATAATGAACAATAATTAAAGTTTATGACTTGTACTTGGGTTGCAGTTATGGTTAGAGTTTAGTTGTTAGTTTTAAGTTATTGTGTATGTGTGTTGAGTTTTTAGTTGAGTCTTGAGTTGAAAGTTGTCGTGGTGAGTAAGTTGTCATTGTGAGGTGTTGTCGTCATGGGTTCTCATATGAGTCTGAGTCATGTTGCAGTCATGTGTTGTCATATGAGTCTTAGTTGGTAGTTGTCGTAGGGAGTAATGGTCGTGAGTAGTCGTTATGAGTTATAGGTCATAACTAAACATTAACAACTACTAATGCAACAAAAGAGATGCATAATGTACAATAACATAAGTGAAATAAACTAAATTTCATGAATCACATAAGAGATTTTTACAAGTCTGAAAGGAAATACATCTAAGAAAGCATAAAAGGAAACTCCTAGTACTATCCATCTAGGTGATCGACTCCGGTGATCTGTTTGGTCCCTCCTAGATCTGGACTCCTTCTCCAATCATGCAAATTTCTCTCCCAAGGTATACATATAGGACTCTATCCTCTCCTGTTGAGCCTTTATCCTCTTAAGTGTGGAAGAAATCAATGACTGATGAGAAGCCACATCTGGAACCCCATAAGTCGTATGTGATGGACCTCCAATCTCACGGAAGCGTGGTATAGGAATTTCCTTGTGTCTCGGATCTCACCATGACCCTGATCCTCACCTCCCTGATCATCAATAACATCCTCATCCTGAACTGGAACCCCATCATGATCATCATTGTCTCCATGCTCATCCCCATCATCATCATCATCATCATCATCATCATCATCATCATCATCACTGTCATGGGCATCCTCATCCTCTGTGTCATCAGCGTTGACAATGTCACCCTCATCCTTTGACCTAGCTACGTCGCGAAGCCCCTATGATGTCCCTGGTAGTGAAACTAATCACTCTGCCTCCAACCGTAGACTCGATGACAATTCTAGTGCTATTTATTTAGGAAACTGTTCCTGAGAATCGAGCTGACCTCTCATAGCCCGAGACTTTCATCTTAGTCGTGTCAATCGATCTTCTATAGTATATTTGTGTGCCTTTATCCTCAAAACTGTCGAGCTGAAATAGTTCCCTCCTTGTCTAATGAACTTCCTGATTCTCCTCATCATCATCTTCATCCTGATCTTGAACCTCACCTAAAGTTTGGATTGTTTCCTCCTTATCCTTGTATTATTTCTGCTTATAGCATAGGAATAGTACTCTGATCCTCATCTCTGCCTCCCCAAATCCTTAAGTGTTTTCTTCGTGGTGGTTTGATGGGACTTTGAAGAGTCAAGTTGAGTTTTGCATTGCATGAGTAAAGGATGTTAAGCAATGCAATATTTGGTGAAGAGGGGCATTTTCGTAAATTTTTGGAAAAGTTTGTTTTCGATGGAAACTGCGATTTGGACATGTTAGCATGTGTATAAGAGTTGGTTTAACATGCTAAGAAGGTTTGTTTAGAGAAGATCCATCGAAACTCCTGGAGTTTCGAAAAAATTCTGCAAGAAGGGCATTTTCGTAATTTTTTTCAAAAAATTTTTATTTTGACAAAAAATCGATTTGAACATTCTAGTGTGTTCATAAGACTTGGATAAACATGTAGGGATGATTTGTTTGAAGAAAACCCATCAATTTTGCTTTATGGACATGAAAATTCAGCAACTTTGGAAGAAGGAATCCTCTTATGGACAAGGTGTTGTGATTTTTGGAAAGTTGGATTTTAACCGAACGGAGAGTGGGAGTATCATCCCCATAGTAAATCAGTCTTGTGGGAATTGGTTTGGTGTTAAAAATTCAATTTGGTTTGAAAATGGGACAAGCGTTTGTAAAGTTGGAATTTGGTAAAGTGAATAGTGTTTTTGAATCAAAGTGTGGGAAATCTTTTTGGTTGAAGCTCGGTTTTGTTTGGAAAATAATGGGAACATGTTTCTAAACATCCCTAGGCACTATCCTAACCTTTAGCCTCATGTATTCCTCTGTTTTGAAGAAAAACATACCAATGGTAAATGAAGTTTGAAAGAAAAGAGAAGAAAGAGGTCTTACTTGTGTTGTTGATCAATGAAGGTTGTAAATTGTTGTTGAAGCCTCTTGAGACTCTTGGAACCTTAGGAGCCCTAGATAACCTTTTCCCCTGAGCCAAACTTGAAGTTGGAAGTGTTTGAAATGGGATTGGAATAGAGAAAGTGGTCATTTTAATGATGTTTTCCAAGCAAGGCAGATTTTGTTGTTTTGGCAAGTTTTGGAAAATATTGATTTTGATGCATTGTTTGGATTTTAATGGCATGTGCAATTGAAATCAAGTATGTTTGACATGTTGGAAGTGTGATTTTGAATTTGGACATATTCTCGTAGACTTTTGACTTTCGATTGGTTTGTCAGAATGACCGGAAGAAGGAACTGTGGTGCTTCCTCAAGTGGGAATGGAAAGAGAGTTGTTCCTAGAGCTGGAGTGTCCTCTGGCAGTGTTGAAGCCCAGAACCCTCTGAAAGGTCAAGCGACCGGTAGGCCATCCGATGCTTCTCCAGTGGTCAACTACCAAGAAATCATTAATCTTATGGGGGATATGTTGCAACAGCAGAGTGCACAGTTCAACCGAATCTTGACTGGGATTTTGGCCATGCACAATGAGGCCCGTGCTGCTGCCCGGGCAAACCCTAATCTCACTACTATGCCTGATGTTGGAAGAAAGAAGTTTTGTCACCAGAAGTCCCTACCCAATAGAAATTCTTGCTATGTTGAAAGAATCGATAAGTAGTTCACAAGACCTGCACCATATCCCACCTCGACTTATCAGCCCCAAACTGTGGGACAAGGTGTTGGGAATGCAAACCCCGGGCCAATCTATGCGAACCTGAGGCCAATGAATCAAGAACTCTTAGCACCGGTACAACCTATAGGATAGAGAGAACTTGTCTGTCATTTCTGCCAATGGACAGGACATTCCGCCTGTCTCTGCCCTCGCAAACTAAGTCGTCGAGCTGCTTTAGCTGCGAAGTCAGTTCAAGTCCCTTCTGCCAGTAAAGTGTGTAGCGTAGTTGGAAGCGAGATAGAACCGAAACAAGATCTTGCAACCGGTACGTTGCTCTTATCCTTTAACTTTTGCTATTGATCTATTCTTTACTTATGCATTGTATAAATACCATATGCATTGCTTTGATTTATCTGTGCTTGTGCATTGTATGAATACCACATGCATTGCCCTGATTTATTCTTTACTTATGCATTACATGCATATCATATGCGTTGCTTGATTTAATCCTTACTGATGCATTGCATATAGGCCATATGCATTGTTTTGATTTATTCTTACCATATGAGTTTGTCTAGTCTGTATGAAGTGCATGCGAGTATTGTCTTGAGTTCCTCTTAGCTATTTGCGAAGTCAGCCAAGACTCCCATGTTCTTTACCTATTAGATCTATTTTTCATTGTACCTTCCATCCCCTGGTAATGTTTCGGTGGAAGAATCACACCCCTGAAGAAGTTTCCTCATCTTAGTGGAAGCCCAAGTATGCTTTCAATTTCGAGGACAAAATTTTTTTTAAGGTGGGGGAGATTGTGAGATCCCACCTAACCCTAACCTTGCTGTTGTACCAAATGCATATATACCATATGCATTGTTCGATTTATTCTCTGTCGTATGAGTTGCCTAGTTTCGTTTGGTAGAAGTTTACCCCGAAGCTGATCTATTCCCCCTACGATTTCTTCTGGTGCCTTTTATCTCCCTTTGATAGGAGGGTGATCTTAAACATTCCCATGACTGATCCTTCTATCCCTACTGTTCTAGAGTGGATCTCCATACACTCTCTATAACCTTGTAAATTCTCCACACGATGATTTCGAAGGAAAATCAAGTGTGATGTTCATGATTTGTTATTCCTTCTAATTGTTTCAAGACTTCAAGCTTTTCATCTCCTATTATTCAATCAAAGATTAGTAATCTCTCTTGTGTTGTATTGATCTACTCTTGCTATGAATATTTCTTTAGATTGAGATTATGAAGAAGATGTTGCATCCTTGCAACCATCTCTTCTACAATCTCCTTTCATTCTTAAGGTTTTATGATCTTCATATTGATCTTTGCCATGATCCTTGTGAAATCTTCATAAAGACATGATCATACTTTCGATTTGATTTCGAGCATGTCAGATTTATTTCTTGTTTTCTTACAAAAAGACTTATTGTTATTTGTTTTCCGTGGACTTTGGGAGAAGGAAGTCAAGATAATAAGAAAGTACCCCTATCTTTCGGAATCCAGGAACTCTCCCAATTTCAAGGACAAAATTATTTTAAGGGGGGGAGAATGTGAAATCCAGTCCAAACATAGCCAGGACACCCTATCTGTTTTGGGTGAAGAAAGGTTAGTTTAATGTTTGACCTTGAAGTTGGACCTTGATAACAGTGTTACTACCCTTTGAAAGCTTTAGGAAGTCATGTCAAACCTTTCCTTTGGGTAAATCCAAGGTCCCGAAGTGAAGGAAGAAGTCTTTGTAGGCCCTCTCTATAGAAGACATGGTGTGTGACCCGAAACCCATGGATATTGTTGATTGTGCTCCATACTTGGAAGCATTGTCAGTGTTTAGTGAGAAACTGTGCATTGAAGAGGGGTGAATTAATTGAAGTACCTAATGAACTCTCGTGCTCAATCCAAAGGTATTTCTAGAAACTAGACTTCTTGATTGACTTGTAGGAGAAAATCCCACTCAATTTGACCCCGTATAGTCCTCTGAATCCCTATCCGAAGTTGCTGAACTGTGCATTGGTCGACTGGTTGGTCGATTTTGGCCAGTAGACCAATCAATCGACCAATGGTGTGTTAAATCCGAGAAAATCCAATTTTAGGGTTTTTCTCTCTCTATTTAAACCTACTTCGTGTTTCTTAGTTACGGCTGCCCCCTAAACACTTTGTGAACGTGCGAAGACCTTTCCAAAACTTTTTCCGGTGATTTTGAAGATTCCTCTGCAGATCTGAAGCCTCTCATCTCTGATCTGTCAATTCAAGGTTAGTATCTCTTCTAAATTTTAAATTATTCTTTCTTCGATCTTGTTCTTGATTGAGATCAGGAAGAAGATGCTGCATTCTTGCAACCATCTATTCCATGATCTCATTCTATTCTTTGAGATCCATGATCATCATCGTGATCTTAACCCTAACCCGGAACTTTTCTTGAAACCCTGACCCTTGTTTGATCTTTTAGAAACCCTTGGGTAACCTCCCATGTGAGGGTAACCACATGAGTTATATTTATGTTAATCTAAACTCTCTTTCAATGATTTTCTTGTTAGCAATCATTCCCTTTCATCTTGTAACCCTAGGCTTTTCATGAGAGCCATAAGATTGAAACCCTAACTAGTTGGTTCAAATCAAGAACCCATCTCTTGACCTTGACTTGATGATTTTACCTTCCTATATAGTTCTAATACGTTCTAGGAAGTTCTCGTTCGAATTTCGGATAAATCTGACTTCAAACGAAGAAGTTATGACCAATCTAGTTTCTGCAATTCCATACTAACTCGGTTGGTCGACTGCTTGGTCGACTGAGTCAGTAGACCAAGCGCTCGACCAATGAAGACAGTAGCTTCATTTTTCGCTCAGTTTGATTCATTTTCTCTCTGATCTTTTAGGTATCTTTCCTAATGTTGTATATATGATTGTTAGGGGTTTATTTGCTAAGTTTGGAGTTGCTCTCTTTGATCTTTGGATTATCTTCGGCGATAATCAAGGTAAGGACAATTATTTCATAATAACATTGATCGCATACTCTTTAGTTTCTACTTTAAGAAACTTTGAGTTTACTTGCTATTCTTATATTTTATACCTCTGATGTACTACTGTAAGTACAGTAGCACTTCACTTATGTTTTCTTTTTCATTATTCAAGCTTATATGAATTGCTTATTACTATATTGTTTAATGATTAGATTATGTTTTTATATTCTGTTTTATATGATGAAGTGTTGATTGGATATGACATGACTAATATGAGAATGTGTTTGATTAGGTATGGTGTGGGATTGAGAGGTGTCGTTTTGACAATTCTGTCCTTGGACATTATCGGAAATAGTACGGGATGTTTTTCAGGGTTGCCCATTGACGATTTCCCGAATCATTGATTGTCATACCTGGGACTGTCTAGCAGTGTTTGGCTAGGATGTCCCCGTTATATCAGACCTGAATCAGAAGGGTATTGAGATCGAACGATCCGTGGTAGCAATGGGGATTCACGGGTGCTCAAGACAGGTAACCAACCCGTGAAAGGACGAGAATCACATTGTGGGGGCCATTTATTGGAGGGTTGCATATAGATAGACTTGGGATCATGGGCGCTCAAGACCGGTAACCAACCCGTGAGGGGACATGAGAGCTTCTCGTTTACCATATGTGGATAACCAATAGGGTCGATGAGTCCGTAGTCAGGGACTATTAGGACTCTAGTGGAAAGGATACCGGAAAGGATCGTCAGGGGCGAGGAATGGACATATCTGCACCTGAGTTATGTAACTGAGTAGATGACTTGCATTGGGCTAGGCTTAACCCTGACATGTGCCAGTACTTAGACCAATGATGATGTGAGAGAGCGGTGACTTAACCCCTAGCCATTGTATGTCGCCAGGGATGCCGGACCCATTACCAACCGATGATGAGTGATTTGAGACCTACCCAAAGAAGTATGGTGCTGTGACTTAAAGCATGTCTGCTAATAGAGACCAACATACATAGAGTTTAGATGCATACATACATTATATGTTTCATATTGCATTGCATCTTGTTATGTTCTGCCGCATGTTATTTATGTTGTTATGAGTTAACTTGCCTTACTGGGTTTCTTTCGAAACTCACTCCTTTTGTACCATATCTTTTGTTAGACTTCTCTACAGATTTTGATTACTATGACGGTACGTATGAGGAAGCACAAGGTGCAGAAGATGAAGAAGAGCTGACTGAAGATGTGGATTAGATTTCAATTGTTTCTTCTAGACTTATCTATTACTTTACTTGTATTAGCTTAGAGCTTTACTTAGATTTCGATCTACCTTCCGCATATGTTGTGGAGTATATTTCCGCTATACTCTACTATTGTCTTTTGATTTGGTATTTTGTTAATTCGCACTCTGATATTCTTAGTGATCCTTCTGAGATCTTTTCTTGGATTTAATTATTAACTTATTAGAATACAATGAATTGTTCTTGCTTTTGATTATGTTATTGTGCTAAATGGATATGATCGTTCCTAAACTTGATCTTTTGGGCTGTGGATCACTCCCCCGGGTAACCCAGATAGGGTATAGGCTGGGTGTATTTGGGCGGGATGTGACAGAATTTGTTGAAACATAGAAGAAATTGCATTTGGATTAGTGCTTGTATGTATTTGATAGATGAAGGGCAATTTTCAAAAAAATTCGATTTTAGCGAAATTGTGATTCGAACATACTAGCATGTGCATAAGACTTGGATTAACATGCTGGAACACTTTGTTTGGTGAAAATCTATCATTTTGACATCTTCAAAGTGAAAATTCAGCAAGTAGGAGAGAGAAAATTCCTCTTTGGTCTTGCGTTTGTGAATTTTTGAAAATTGGAATTTGACCGAACGGAGAGTGGGAACACCTTCCCCATTTTGAATCAATCATGTAGAAATTTGTTTCATATTAAAATTCAATTTGGTTTGAAAATGGGACAGGTTTTTGCAAAGTTTGATTTTTGTGAGATGAATAGTGATTTCGTAACCAAAGTGTGTGCAATCTTGTGTTTTGAGCTTTGTTTTGCTTGGAAACTAATGGGAACATGTTTCTAAACATCTCTAAGCATGATTGTAACCATTTGCAACAAGCATTGTTCAGTTTTGAAGAGAAACATATCAATGGTAAATGAGATTTGCAAGAAAAGAGAAGAAGAAAGAGAACTTACTTGTGTAGATGATCAAAGGAGACTTACAAGTGTTCTTGGAGCCTTGAATCAAGCTTGGAAACCCTTAGAAACCCTAGAGAGTCGTTTTCCCCAGAGCTAAACTCGAAATGGAAGTGTGTGAAATGAAAATGAAATGAAGAAGTGGGCCCTTTAATCTGATTTTTCACGCAGAAATATTTTGGTCGATGCCATCGACCAAGATGGGTTATTTTCTGCCTTGGGCTGATTTTGGGAAATTTCTGATTTGTGGTTGGATTTCTTTGGATTTTGACCAATGTTGATTTATTTGCTTGCTATATTGATAGTTTAAACCATGATTTGAGTATCCTAATCATTGATCAAGTTGTTTTTGACAGATTTGAATTTTGGTGTCCTTATCTTTGATTTTTGCAGAATGGTCCTTCTTAGAAACCGTTTCGTTGGTTCTGGTAATGCCGAGAACAAGGAAACACCTGTTGGGGGCTCTAACCAGCAAACTCAAGAAGATAGCCACACCACGAATGGCATTCCTGGTGCCCCCGATATCGGAAGTTTTAAGGATATCGCCAGTGTTATGACCAACATGATGCAACAGCAGGCTGCTCAATTTAACCAGATGATGGCTGGTTTGCGACCCTTCACAATGAGAACCGTGCTGGAATTGGGACTTCAAGTGCTACAGCCCCTCTTATGGAAAGATTCATTGGGACACCCCACACCCGTTTGATGGAAAGTTTCCTAAAGTTACAAGTACCTACATTCACTGGAGTAACAAAGGACACCCTCTTTCCAAACAAGTGGCTTCGAGAATTGGAGAAAGCTTTTAGACATTTGCAATGTTCTGATGCATAGAAAGTGTTATTTGCCGAGCGAAGCTTCAAGCACGAAGTTGATGCATGGTGGACATCCACCAGGCCCATCCTCGAGAATCTTAATACCGGTGTTGTCTCTTGAGAGAAGTTTAAGGAAGCTTTTTGCAAGAATTACTTTCCAGAAGCCGTAAAAGATGCCAAGGAGGCCAAGTTCATGGCTTTAGCGCAAGGTACCTTGTCTGTGCTTGAGTATCAGTAGAGGTTTGAAGAACTTTTCTTCTTCGCCCCCGAATCCATCAAGTGCGATGATACAAAGGCAAAAAAGTTTTTCAAGGGATTGCGACCTTCTATCAAGGCGTACCTCACAGTCTTACCTCTGGAAGGTTATGCTCAGGTTGTTCAAAACTCGAAGAAGCTTGAGGAGAATGAGAAGGAAAATGCTCGAGTATAGAGACCCTAGCAGCCTAGGCACCCTGGCTTTGTAGACCGCACTGATCGGCGCTTTGATAGACCTGCTCCTGCCTTTCAGCCGAGGAATTTTAGCCAGAGTTCCAGTTTTATTCCTGTGGGCCAGCATGGTAAATCTAGTGGAGTTAGACCTTCGAGAGTTGTACATCCACCTCGGCCTGGGATGGTGAATCCTAGACCTGCATTTCAGAGACCTCCCACTGTTGCGGCTCCTGTTGGACAAAAAGATTCTACTTGCTTCTTTTGCAAGCAGACAAGCCATTATGCTCGCTTTTGCCCGAAGAAACCTGCCCAACCTTATGCTCTAGTCATGCAAAGTGCCACTGTTCCTGCCCCTGCCCTTCCCTCTGGTAGAGTATTTAGCATATCTGGTGTTGAACAGGATCTTTGCCATGATGTCGTTACAGGTACATTGTTAGTTGCTTCATTTCCAGC
This sequence comes from Hakea prostrata, assembly GCF_041222555.1. Classification (NCBI taxonomy): domain Eukaryota; kingdom Viridiplantae; phylum Streptophyta; class Magnoliopsida; order Proteales; family Proteaceae; genus Hakea; species Hakea prostrata. Next base: position 103,153 of record NW_028291176.1, on the reverse strand, counting down.
ATTTGTTTTGTTTGATACGGGTGCATCTCATTCATTCATCGCATCTAATTTTGCTTTGAAGACTAACCTAACACCTCGGTGTTTATCTAGTTGTTTGTCGATTAGTACCCCTGTTGGGTCTGCTGTTAAACTAGATAAATTGTTAGAAGATTGTCCTGTGTTAGTTTGTGGAAAGAACCTGAAGGCAAATCTAGTGTTGTTTGATATGAAGGATTTTGATGTAATCTTGGGAATTGATTGGTTGACATGCTACAATGCTGTAATCTTGTGCTCTTCGAAGAAGATTCAGTTTTGAAAGGAAGGAAATTCAGTTTTCGAGTTCCAAGGCGAAAAGGGAAGAGTTAGCAAGAAGACTTTGATGCTTTAATGCAAGTCCACGCTTTGGTGAAAAGTGCTTCACCTGGAAACAAGGTCAAAGAAGGGAAGAGACTTGAAGAAGTCAAAGTTGCTTGTGAATTTGTTGATGTGTTTCCAGATGATCTATCTGTCAGGATTGCCCCCTGATAGGGAAGTTGAGTTTTCCATAGACTTAACTCCTGGAGCGGCTCCGGTATCTAAAGCTCCTTATAGAATGGCACCTACTGAGCTAGAAGAGTTGCAAACACAACTGAATGAGCTCTTAGAGAGATTTTTTGCGCAGCCAAGTGTATCACCTTGGGGAGCTCCAATTTTGTTTGTGAAGGACGGTAGCATGCGTCTATGCATTGATTACCGGGAGTTGAACAAGCTGACAATCAAGAATAGATACCCGCTGCCCCGGATTGATGATCTTTTTGATCAGTTGAAAGGCACGGCTGTGTTCTCGAAGATTGATTTGAGATCGGGATATTATCAGTTGAAAGTGAAGTCAAGTGATATCTTTAAGACAACGTTTAGAATAAGGTATGAACATTATGAATTTAGAGTTATCCCTATTGGTTTAACTAATGCTTTTGCCGTGTTCATGGATCTCATGAACCGAGTATTTTATGATGTGCTCGATAAGTTTGTCATCGTTTTCATTGATAACATCTTGGTCTACTCGAAGAATGAGGAAGAGCATGTGAAACACCTAAACTTCACATTGCAAAGGTTGAGAGAAAAGAAACTCTATGCTAAGTTTAGCAAGTGTGACTTTTGGCTCTCAAAGGTAGTATTTATCGGCCATGTTGTTTCAGCCAAAGGTATTCGTGTGGATCCTGAGAAGGTACAAACAGTTGCTGATTGGGAAAGACCGAAGACCGTGATTGAGATAAGTTTCCTTGGATTGGAGGGATACTATAGAAGATTTATTGAGAACTTTTCTAGGTTGGCTGCTCCTATGACTAAGCTAACAAGAAAAGAAGAGAAGTTTTAGGACCGAAGCTTGCGAGAAGAATTTCGAAGAGTTGAAAGTTAGATTGACAAGTGCTCTGGTTTTGACTATACCTGATAGTTCCGGTGGGTTGATAGTCTACACTGATGCTTCCAAAATCGGTTTGGGTTGCGTGTTGATGCAACATGGTAAGGTAGTGGCTTATGCCTCTCAAAAATTGATAGATTATGAGCAGAACTACCCCACTCATGATTTAGAGCTTGTTGCCATCATCTTTGCTTTGAAGATTTGGAGACATTACTTGTACGGTGAGAAGATCACTATCTTCACAGATCATAAGAGTTTGAAATACTTCTTCACCCAGAAGGAGTTGAACATGAGACAAAGAAGATGGTTAGAATTGGTCTCTGACTATGATTGTGACATCCAGTACCACCAAGGTAAAGCAAATGTAGTTGCGGATGCTCTTAGTAGGAAAAGCCAAAGGAAGGAATTGAACTTGAATGCTTTGAGTCGGCCTTTGTTGTCGTCGATGGAAAGGTTTGGCTGGGAAGTGGTCCCTAATGGTTCGGATTGTGCTCTTTATGCCATGACGGCAAGATCCACCCTTAGAGACAAAATTGTTGCTTTGTAGAGTTCTGATCAAGAGTTGAAAGAGAAGATTGAGAAGATTGCTTTGAATTCTGAAATGGACCCTGCTTTTAGTACATCTATGGATGGTACTTTATTGTTTAGAGGTAGACTTTGTGTGCCAGCGGTTGATGAAATCAAGAAGGAAATATTGAAAGAAGCGCACCAGTCCATCTTTACAGTACACCCTGGAAGTACCAAGATGTACAAAGACTTAAGGGAACATTTTTGGTGGAATGGCTTGAAATGATGTTGAAGATTTTGTTGCCAAGTGTGAGACTTGTCAACGTGTGAAAGCCATTCATCAACCTCTGTCTAGATTGCTTCAACCCCTTCCTATTCCTAGTTGGAAGTGGGAAGATATCTCCATGGACTTCATGACTAGCTTGCCTCGGACAAGTAAGGGAAATGACACTGTGTGGTTGATTGTTGATAGGTTGACCAAATCAGCCCATTTTATCCCTATGAAGATCACTTACACTTAGGATAATCTAGATAGGCTTTATGTGGGCAATGTAGTTCGTCTACATGGAGTGCCTGTGAGTATTTTTTCTGACCGTGATCCTAGGTTCACCTCAAGGTTTTGGAATGGTTTGCAGAAAGCCTTGGGAACCCAATTGAATCTGAGTACAGCTCATCATCCACAGTCTGATGGACAATCTGAGCGGACAATCCAAATATTGGAGGACATGCTTAGATCTTGTATGGTAGATATGGGTGGAAATTGGGATGAACACTTAGCTTTGGTTGAGTTTGCCTATAACAACAGTTATCAAGCAACAATAGGCATGGCTCCATTTAAAGCTTTGTATGGTAACACTTGTAGGACGCCTTTGTATTGGACTGAGATAGGTGAAAGAAAGGTCTTGGGTCTAGAAATGATTGAAGCTACCAGTGCTATGGTTGACATGATGAGAGAAAGGATCAAGTCTGCCCAGTCTAGATAGAAATCTTATGCCGATAAGAGAAGAACTGATTTGGAATTTCTGATTGGAGAGAAAGTTTTCCTCAAAATATAACCTATGAAAGGGGTGACAAGATTCAATGTGAAAGGAAAGCTTATCCCTCACTTCATTGGACCTTATGAGATTTTGGAGAAGGTTGGACCTGTAGCATACCGCTTGGCCTTGCCCCCATCTCTTGTTGGAGCTCATAATGTGTTTCATGTTTCGATGCTTCGAAAGTACATAGAGAACCCGGAACACATACTACAGCAAGCACCCGAAGGACTTAGTGTGATCTTTCTTATGATGAAGGACCAGCCGAAATCCTAGACAAAAAGGACAAGCAGTTGCGGAATCGCACCATTCCTTTGGTGAAGATTCTGTGGAAGAACCACACCCTGGAAGAAGCTTCATGGGAGAAAGAAGAAGACATGAAGGGGAAGTTTCCTCATCTTTTTGGAAGCATAGGTACACTTTCAATTTCGAGGAAGAAATTCCTTTTAAAGGGGGGGGGGGAGGAGAATGTAAAATCCAGCCCTATCCTAACCTTGACCCTAACCCGGATCCATTGTTGTTTATAGGTCTAAAGATCCAAAGCGGTGGTAGAAGAGACTTGTGGACCCTTTTGATTGATAATTATGAGTCGGAGTCCGAGCCCGTGGACATTGACGATGATACCCCTTACTTGAGTACATTGTCAGTGTTTAGTGAGAATCTGCGCATTGGAGAAGAGTGAATTAGTTGAAGTACCTAATGGACTCCCGTGCACAATCCGAATGTATTTCCCGAAACTAGACTTCTTGATTGAATTGTAGAAGAAAACCCATTCAATTAGACCTTGTATAGCCCTCCAAATCCTATCTGAAGTTGCTGAACTAATTCTGATTTTCTGTTGAAATCTGTTTTGGTTGATCCTCTTTGGTCGATGCCATCGACCAAGACAATCGACCAAAGTTTCCCAAACTCGACGTTAATGATTCTTTGGAATATTCTCTATTATATTTATACTTACCTCGTGTTTTGAACCCTATTCCAATCATTATCACTCTTGAGAACGTGGGGAGAGCTTCCCAAAGCACCTCCTAGGCATTTGTGAAGAAGATTCCACCAAAATCATTGTCAATCATTGTTCCTTGTCTCCATCAACAACTACAAGGTATAATTCATCACTCCCACTCTCTATTCTATTCTTTTCTATTCTTTTATATCCCTCTTCTTGCTGTTGAGACCTTGGAGATGGTACTGAAACCTTGCAACCATCACTCAAAGTGTTCACTCTTGCTTAACCTATGATTCTCTCCCTTGTCCATTGATGCTATGCTCTCATTTCAAGCCTTGCATATGCATTCCTTGATTTTCTTCTTAACTTCATGCTTTCTTGTCTAAAATTGAGATATATAGTGTGCTATGTCTATGTTACCACTAGCATATGATCCTAATCAAATTCCTATAAGTTCCCTTAGCTAATGCATGCATTTCCCATGCAAATGCACTCAATTTCAATCCATGTTATGATGCTTGTCTATTGAACTTAATAGCTCAATTTGGGGCTTTCTATTTAGACCATTAGATTATGTTAATTCCTTGATTTGTAGTGTTCTCATACTGTTCTTAAGCATCCCTCCAAGTTCCGGATCGATCCTAGCCTTGGAAGACCAATTTCGGACCAAAATCCCCAAAACCCATTATGTAGCCCCGAAGACAATTTTGGTCGATCATCTTTGGTCAATGTCATCGACCAAGAGCATCGACCAAACTTGTTGCTGACAGCAACTGAACCAATTTTGACCCGTTCGACATCCGATCTTCCCGATTTCATTGCCAATCTCTTATTTATGTCTGTTTAGGGTCTTAACACTACTTTTGGATCATTCCTTGGCAACTCTTGATTCGTCATCAACTTAACTTAAGGTAAGGATGGTTATCGCCATAAATACATAGGCTATGCACTTATGTTTTGATGCTTATAACTTAGTGAACATAGTATCTTAATTGCTTTGAATATCATAGGACTGCTATACATGTTTTAGAACAGTAGTAATGTGATTTCATACTCTCTTGTTATAATGATTTATTATTATTGCTACTTGTATATATGATGGATCACTTCGATATTATTATTTTAATTTTTATCATGATGATGTATCAAATGTATGAGATATGATGGACTTGAGTATGTGATTGCCTAGGTATAACTTGGGATTGGGGAGTGTCCTATTGAATCTTCTGTCCTTGGGCATCGGAGGGAATAGTATGGGATGTTCTTCGAAGGTGCCTATCGACACTTTCCCGGGTTATTGAAGGACATACATAGGATAGTCTAGTTGTGTGGCTAGGATTGTCCTTGTCGTGTCAAACCCGATTCGGAAGGGCATTGAGACCGAACAACCCATGGTAGTGTATGGTTTGATGGGCGCTCAAGACCGGTAACCAACCCGTGGGAGGACATAAACCATGCTATGGATACCCGAAATGAGCCATTAATTGGTAGGGTTGCAAATAGCTAGACTTGGAATCATGGGCGCTCGAAGATCGGTGAGTCATATCTGTGAGAGGACGTGAGAGCTTCCCATCTACTATTTGTGGATGACCAGTATGGTTGATGAGTCCGGTGGGTAATATCCATGACTCTATTGTGAAGGATACCGGAAAGGACTTGATATGACTAAGTAGATGACTTGCATTGGGCTAGGCTTTACCTTGATATGCGTCAATACTTAGACCAAATGGTGATATGAGAGAGCGGTGACCGAAACCCCAGCCATGGATTTGTTTGAGAGGGATGCAGGACCCAATTCCCCCGGTATTGAGTGACTGAGACTTACCTAAAGAAGTATGGTCCTATGGCTTAAAGCATGTCTACCATAGAGACTAGCATTCATAGAGTTAGAATTATACTTGCATCACATGTTTCATATCATATTGCATTGTGTTATGATTTGTACTTATATGGTTATGAATTATGGAATAAATGCCTTGCTGAGTTCTTTTGAACTCATTCCTTTTGTGCAAATGTTGTTAGATTTTCCCGCAGGTGCTGAAGACTCTGATGGCACACTCTACGAGATGGACTTTGATCCCTCATACTACCCTCCAGGTGGTAACTATGGTGAAGATCAAAGTTATGGTGCCGAAGAGGATTACTCTACGTACTAGGGTTAGCCCCACTGTAGTGAGGGAGTGGCCGTGCTGGGCTTTCTTCATCCACACTTCTGAGGAGATAATCATTTAGATATAAGAAACCCTTGTTTAGTGCCCCATTTCCTTGGATTTTTTTTGAACATTTGGGATATGTAATTAACTTTCTTTGAGTTACTCTTTAGACATGGGATTGTAACTTAACTTGATTTTTACTACTTTTTCGCTGCCATTGAGAGAGTGACTTTCACTCATTTTCTCATTCTTATGATTATACTTATACACTTGGTATCATTTATTTCCGCACTTTAATTATTTGATCTTATCTTATTTATGCTATCTGTTATTTATTGCTTTTACCTTGATTATCATTGTTCATGATTGTGTTATCGCATATGTGGGAGGCATGGTCCCTCGATGCTTGATCCTTGGACAATGGAACACATTCCCGGGTATGCCAGATAGGGTACCGGCTGGGTGGATGTGACACTGGTACTTTTGTTCCAAGAGTGGTATTGATGCCCCAAAAGCCCTAGTTCCTTCTTCGGTCCTTTTCTAATTTATAGAAGGGTCTTATGTGGTTTTTCGGGACCTTCTACTTATATCATTACTATACTCTTGATCCATATACCAAGTCCATCAATGTCCGAGATAGATCTTCTTCTATATTCTGATAAAACTCCCAACTTAGCATCAGCTCCATCTACTTCCATTGGTTTAGAGTATAATTTAATGGTTTCAATTTGGAAAGCCCACAGTTGCCTTCTTCCTGCACTCTGAGTATTTGGACCTACAATATGAATTTCTAGGTTAGGGTTTTTAGGGATTTCACATGAAGTCTCACAATTGTCGAAAATCAAACTTCTATTAATCTTGACCAAAAGATAGAATTAGCTAGACATTGGAAAGAAGAATATAGAAATGAAAGAATACATCATGCCCTCTTCCTTAGAACTATGGCCTCCTCTTTTTGTGGTGTGTGATGTGTAAAATCCGGCCTTATCCTAACCCTGACCCGGCTCGGATTTTATACTGTTGCAGGTCTGAAGACCTGAAGTGGTGGTAGAAGAGACATGTGAACCCTCTTAGTGGGTGACTCGATGCTTGATACAGAGCCTGTGGACATTGACAATGATGCCCCTTACTTGAGCACATTTTCAGTGTTGAGTGAAAATCTGCGCATCGATGAAGATTGAATTAGTTGAAGCACTTATTGGAACGCCGTGATCAATTCAAAGGTATTTTCTGAAACTAGACTTGTTGATTGACTTGTAGGAGAAAACCCCGCTCGATTTGACCCTATATAGCCTCCCGAATCCACTCCTAAAGTTGATGTGATGTCTTGGTCGACTACTTGGTCGACTGCCAGTCGACCAGCAGTAATGGAATCCAAAAATTTACTAAATCACTCCCCATTTTGCCCCTACTTTTTGGAACTCATGAATGAGGACCTAAACTAATCATTTGCACTCCAAAGCTCGAGGTTGGACACTCTCTTGGGCTTTTTCTTGATGTTTGGGAAGATCTTTGACTCCAATCATTAGTGTTATACATTAATCATCAACTCAAGGTATGATTCCTTCTATCCTTCTTCTAATCTATTCATTTCTATCAATCTAGGATCTTGAAACCATTGTTGAAGTGCTGCAACCTTGCAAACACTTAACCATGAGTTTCCCCCCTTTTCAATTCCATGATCCTCCCCCACTCATGGTATGTTATGATTCCATTGAGATTACTTGCATTTCATTACTTTGATTCTTTTCAATTTAACCTATTCTTGATTCAAACTGATATGTAGATGCATGTTAAGCCTAGGTTACTATGAAATTATAATTCTAACTTGATTCTTAACATTCACTTGGTTGATTCCCATCATTCTTTACAATTTCAATCAATTCCAATTTGATTCTTGATAGTTATCATATAGAACCTAAGATTTCAAATTGGGAATTTTTTATTGGACCATTGGATCATCATGAAAATTAGTGTGTAGTATTCTCTTACTGTTATAAACATGCCCTCAAAATTTTGTGTCGATCGGAGCACCGAAAGGTTAGTTTCGAACCAATTTTCAATTCTGCCCTAAGGATAACAAGTCTTGGTCGACTGCTTGGTTGACTGACAGTCGACCAGCCAGTCAACCAAGATATGAGATCACCCCTGTACTGAACCGAATTGATTCGTTTGACCTCCGATTCGATTGCTTTCTTCTCTAATGCTACTTGTATGTTGTCTAGGGTATCAACACTGATTTTTGGGACCATTCTTGGTGATCATTGAATTTATTTACAACTCGATTAAGGTAAGGACGGTCTTTAACTCAAGTATGTTAATTATATCAACATGCTTACATTAAGAGAACTTAATGGTTATGTTCCTATATGTATTCCTTTACCATACATGACTCTTCTATGTTTTTTTATTAGTAGTAGAATGTTACCTATCATTTAGAATATCATGTTCAATTGTACTTTATGATTTTATATATGATCAATCATGTTATGATATGTCTTGTTTATATGATGAATTATTGATTTAGTATGATATGATGAGATTGAGCTTGTGATTGACTACGTATGACTTGGGATTGGGAAGTGTCCTTCCGACACTTCTGTCCTTGGACATCGGAGGGAGTAGTATGGGATATTCTTCGAAGGTGTCCATCCACACTTTCCTGGGTTGTTGGATGACATGCATAGGATTGTCTAGGTGTATGGTTAGGATATTTTTCCTTGTTGTATCAGACCCGAATCGGAAGGGTATTGAGACCGAACGACCCGTGGTAGAGTATGGTTGAAGGGCGCTCAAGATCGGTATCCACTCCGTGAGAGGACTTAAACAATACTGCGGATACCCGAAAGGGGCCATTTATTGGTAGGGTTGCAAATGGATAGACCTGGGCTCACGGGTGCCCAAGACCGGTAACAAACCCGTGAGAGGACGTGAGAGCTTCCCGTTTACCATTTGTGGATGACCAATAGGGTTGATGAGTCCGTAGTCCGAGTTGGTCGGTGCCATAGGATACGCTGACTCTAGTGTGAAGGATACGGAACCGAGTTGGTCGGTGCCATAGGGAAAGTATTCGGATCTTACATGATACGACTAAGTAGATGACTTGCATTGGGCTAGGCTTCGCTGCGACATGCGCCAATACTTATACCAATGGTGATGTGAGAGAGTGTTGACTAAATTCCCAACCATGGCTTAATGAGGACTTTACCCAATTACCACGGCAGACCCAAGATATCTTATGATTGAGGGGGAGTGACAGACGACCCAAAGAAGTATGGTGCTATAGCTTAAAGCATGCCTACCTTAGAGACTAGCATACTTAAGATTAGAATCATGTTTTCATCATTGTCTCATATCATCTTGCATCTTATCATGATTTGTATCGAATGAATTGTGTATTATGAAACGACTTGCCTTGCTGAGTTCTTTTGAACTCATTCCTTTTGTGCAATTTGTAAGATTATCCTGCAGGTATAGAAGACTTTGATGGCGCATCCTACGACCCGAGCTATGATCCCGTATACTACCCTTCGGGTGATGGCTACGCGGAGAGTCAGGATTGCTGTGCCGAGGAGGATTATGGTTCGTACCAGGGTTAGCCCCACCTTAGTGAGGGAGCGGCCACGTTGGGTTCACTTCATCCATATTTATGAAGAAGTAATCATTAGGATAGAAGAAACCTATGTGTAGGCCTCATTTCCCTAGATGACTGTAATCATTTGGATATTTTTATCTCTAACTCTTATGGATTTATTCTTGACACGGATTGTAATTAAGCTTAATTAACCATTTTCCGCTATTGTTGAAGGAGTGACTTCTGATCACTCTTTCTCTTTGAGATTACCCCTATATGAAGTTGATAATTGATATTTCCGCACTCTAATAAATTATATTTTCTTATTCATTTGATCTATTTATTGTTTACTTTATACATTGATTTTATTGTTCATGATTATGTTATCGTGTATGTGGGAGGCATGGCCGCTCAATCTGGATCTTCGGGCTGTGGATCACATCTCGGGTATGCCAGATAGGATACCGGCTGGGTGGATGTGACATGATGTCTAATCTCCAAAAATGCCTTCTGATATGTAGAAAATATGATCGAACTTGGTTCATTCTTGGTTCTACCCTCGATTCGGGTCGGGACGAAGGGAAACGACTCGCTTCCGAGCGAGCCGGGTCCATGAGGTAGCTTGCTGAGGAAGAAAACTAAATCAGCCACAAGCACGCCCTAATCCCATACTATCGGAGTAGGTTAATCAACCTAATGATGGCTAGCAGTTTCCGGCGGCTGTCACTCATCGCTATCATACGGATAGACACCAGATAACAATCGGGTTATCATAGGAGTCCTCTACTAGTCCAAACTAGTAAAAGTCCATCACTCAACGGATCTATCTGTTAAGATCCAACGACTATCAGAAGAAGGCTCAAATACATCCAACGAAGAAGATTTGAATGTACACTCTATATAAGACATCAACCTACCCACAAGGTAGGGACGGACGAAAACACTCAGATGCTTACTATTTGAATCGTATTCTTGTTATTCATTCCTTAGCTCTGTGCTCTAGTAGAGCTCTTTGTGATTAAGTTCATCAACTGACTTAGCCTTCGGAGGTGGACTCCCGACCCCAGCGGTCGGGCCACATCTAACGCTTTGTTTTGCAGGTCATTCTCAGGAGATCTAAGGGCTGAGCAGATTTTGGGCTCATCATTTGGCACCGTCTGTGGGAAACGTTTCAGAAAGCAATGGTGACTAGATCAGCGGCAGCAGCAGCTGCTGCTGCATTGCGAGATGCTGGCGTCCAAATTCCTGGAGTAAACAATCTAGATATTCGTCAGGGAAGTCGACCGCTCGAAGTAGATGGTGGTCAAGGAGGTAATAATCCTCCAGATTCACTCCAACATCAATTGGATCAACTGAAACTCCAGATGCTGGAGGTATGTCAGGCGCTCTGTGTGCTGACGAGACAAGTGGTGGTACCACAGGAGCCCCATCGTTGTGATGCAGGAAGGCGCGCATCGCATCGGGATCAGAGACTAATTGATGAACAAAACGTCGGTCAAAACTTTCGGGAAGGTGACCGAGTACCTAGGAGAACTGAAAATCTCCCTAGGCGTGACGATCGATTCGACAGACCGCAAGGGAGTACTACTGATTCGAATACAAGGTTGGTTACAGGAGTGAGAACTCACTCACCAACTGTTAGACGTGTTGTTTGTGATGATGATCGTGTTGTTCATGATAATGATCGTGGTGTTCGGGGCCATGATCGTGTTGTTGATGATCGGTCAGTACATATTGGTTAGGAATTGGCTAATATCAATCAAAAGCTTGGGCAATTGGCGAGAGGAAGGATAACTGACGATATCTATTCGGCTATTCGAAAAACTCCATTTGCCGAACCTATTTCTGGATAACAATTTCCTCACAATTTCCGTTTGCCAACTTTTTCCACATTTGATGGCTCTAGAGATCCCATGGCCCACATCAGTTATTATCAGCAGACTATCACAGTTGCAGGTAATTCTGATGAAATTCTTTGCAGGGTCTTTGGCTCATCTTTAACTGGAGCGGCACAGAAATGGTTCTCGAACCTCCCCTCGGGAAGGATCGTGAATTTCAACGAGTTGGCATGCAAATTCATAGGGCAATTCTAGAGTGGAATCCATATTAAAAAGACCGAGGAAACCTTGTTTACTATTAGACAAGGGAAGAGTGAATCGATTTGGCAATACCTGAAAAGATTCAACAGGGTTACAATGGAGATAGAAAATCTAGATGAGCAAGTAGCTAAAATTGCTTTGTTCACTGGCCTCACTAATCGAAGACTCTTGGAGTTATTACTTCAAGACATGCCTACAACTTATGCTGAATTGGTATAGAGATGCCAAAAGCAGGCAGAATTCACGGAAATCTTGGACGCCCACCAGGGGGATAATAAAGCCTCCACGAAAGAACAGAAGGCTCCTGAAAACAAACAGAAGCCGAGGCAGAATATTCGAGATCGAGTTGGAAAGCCTCATCAGGCATGGCGGCAGAGATCTCCCGACAAAAGTGAGTATACTCCATTAAATATTCCTCGGGCTGATATTTTAAACATTATCAAGAAACGGAATATCTTGAAGTGGCCTCCGAAGCTTCCTACTAAACCTGGGGAACAGGATCGAGAATGGTATTGCCATTTTCACAAGGATTACGGTCATTATACCAATGATTGTAGACATTTAAAGGCGGATATAGAAAAATTGATATCTCAGGGACATTTGTCCAATTTCGTCAGTAGAAGGCGAGAGGAACCACGCGATGCAGCACTAAAAAGGGACCGTTTGGTTAGCCTAGATCAACCGAAGGAGGCTCCTAAATCTAAGAAGGGTAAGGAGGTGATTGATGCAACTCGGTCACCGATCCTTACAATCTTTGGAGGTCCCGAGCCTGAATCACTCTGGAAGCTGAAAGCGAAATCCAAATTTGTTGGAACCGGAGAAACGCAGAAGCGTAAGAGGCCAAATGGTGAGGGTTCGATCACCTTTGGCGAAGAAGATGAAAAAGGCGTTTGTTTACCTCATGATGATGCCATAGTCATCAAGGTAGAGATTGCACGCTGTGAAGTACACAGGGTGTTAGTTGACACCGGGTCTGCTGCAGACTTATTATCTTATGCAGCTTATCAGAAACTTATGGTGGATGAAGACTTGATGGAGCCATCATCTAGTCATCTATATGGCTTTGTAGGATCATCTACAATAGCGGAAGGATCGGTCCAGTTGGACCTATCAATTGGAAGCTTCCCCAAGGAAGCTACTGTTCGAGTAAATTTCTTGGTAGTTCGAGAGCTCCCAGCTTACAAAGTCATCCTTGGGAGACCATCCTTATCAAAATTAGGTGCTATCGTTTCTACGAAATATCTGAAAATAAAATTCCCGACAGAGATGGGAATCGGTCAAGTTTCATCTGACCAGAGAATTTCTCGGCAATTTTAGGTTGCATATCTGAAAGACAAGGAAGGCCCGAGGAAGGTGACAACACTACCAATTGAAGTACGAGATGATCAGGATGAAGCAGAAATGCAAAGGCCCGAGCAAGTAGAAAAGCAGGAGCAAATCCAGTTATATCCCGGTGATGAAAAAAGAGTTACTTACATCGGGTTTGAGTAGCTGGAAGAATTCAAAGGGGAGTTGAAGTCTTTTCTTCAACAAAATAGTGATGTGTTCGCGTGGTTTGTAGAGCACAAACTTTGGATAGATCCAAAGGTGAAACCAGTTATCCAAAAAAGGAGAAATTTCTCCATGGAAAAATACGAAGCGGTTCGGGGCGAAGTTGAAAAACTGAAGAGTTCTGGTTTCATCGAACCAATCGAATGCCCAATCTAGTTGGCCAACTTGAACGGGAAGTGGAGGATTCGTACAGATTACACAGATCTCAACAAGGCTTGCCCTAAAGATTGTTACCCGTTGCCTAGGATTGATCTGTTGATAGATGCGACTACAGGATATGAAACCTTGAGTTTCATGGATGCCTATTCAAGGTATAATCAAATCCTCATGAATGAGGATGAAAAATTTACGGCTTTCATGACTGATCGTGAAAGTTTTTATTATAAAGTCATGCCGTTCAGCCTGAAGAATGCAGGAGCTACTTATTAGAGGGCCGTCAACAAAATTTTCAAAGACTTGATCGGGAAAAATGTTGAAGCTTATGTTGATGATATGATAGTAAAGAGCATTGCAAGGGAAAAACATATTGAAGATTTAATGGAGGTATTTTCAGTACTGCGAAAATACCAAATGAAGCTAAATCCGAAGAAATGTGCCTTCGGAGTTTCGTCAGGCAAATTCTTGGGCTTCATGGTATCTGTCACATCCTCCCAGCCAGTACCCTAACTGGCATACCAGAGAGTGTGATCCACAGCCCCGAAGATCAAGTATCGAGGAAATCATCCTCCCACATATTCAATAACATAATCATAAATAGGAAATATTCAAGGTTTAATATTATAAACAAGGTTCAAAACAAGAAATGAATAAACAATATAATCAGAGTGCGGAAAATGATACCAAATATCTGTAGATATCAAAAGAAGTAAAGTGAGGCGGAAACTCACTCCACAAATACAGCTAAACATAGTATAAGTCTAAAAGGAATAATAACTGGAAATCGAGAAAATAAGAAAGATAAACTAAACTAAGAGTCTTCTATTCTATAGATGACATCTTCAAAATAATGAACTTCGTCAATCCAACTGAGATGTTCCACTTCCACGTTGCCTTTAATCGTAGTACGGAACTTGATCAACTGAGGGATCATCAGAGTAATCTTGATTGTCGCCAGCACCTTGCGTGTAGTACGCTTCATCGGCTTGCGCTTCAGTGTACTGTCCGTCATAGTAATCAGTACCTGTTGAATAGTCTAACAAAACAATGTACAAAAAGGAATGAGTTTCGAAGAAACTCAGTAAGGCAGTTAATCCATTAACAACATAAATAACATGTGGCAAAACATAACAAGATGCAATGCAAGATGAAACAGATAATGTATGTATGCTGGTCTCTATTGGCAGACATGCTTTAAGTCATAGCACCGTACTTCTTTGGGTAAGTCACGCATACAGCTCCTGTTGGTAGTGGGTCCGGCATCCCTCTCAGACATTCCATGGCTGGGGGTTAAGTCATCTCTCTCTCACATCACCATTTGGTCTAAGTATCGGCGCATGTCAGGGTAAAAGCCTAGCCCAATGCAAGTCATCTACTCAGTTACATCAACTCAGGTCTAGATACTTCCATTCCTCCCCTCTCGGGATCCTTTCCGGTATCCTTTCCACTAGACTCAGCGTATTCGACTCTCTCAAATACGGACTCATCAACCCTATTGGTTATCCACATATGGTAAACGGAAGCTCTCATGTCCTCTCACGGATATGACTCACCGGTCTTGAGCGCCCATAAGCCCAAGTCTAGCCATATGCAACCCTCCAATACATGGCCCCATAATGTGATTCCCGTCCTCTCACGTGTTGGTTACCGGTCTTGAGTGCCCGTGAATCCCCATTGCTGCCACTGGTCGTTCGGTCTCAATACCCTTCCGATTTGGGTCTGATATAACGGGGACATCCTAGCCAAACACTGCTACACAACCCTAGGTATGACAATCAATAATTTGGGAAAGCGTCGATGGACAACCCCAAAAACATCCCATACTATTTCCGATAATGTCCAAGGACAGAAATGTCAAAAGGACACCTCTAAATCCCAAATCATACCTAATCAGATACAATCTCAGATCAGACATGACATATACAATCAGCAGTTCATCATATACAAGAGAATATACAGTCATGATCTAATCGTTAAACTATATAGTAATAAGCAATTCACATAAGCTTAAATAATAAAAAGAAAACCTAAGCAAGTGCTACTGTTCTCACAGTAGTAAATCAGAAATATAAGGTATAACAACAATAGGTAAACTCATAGTTTCATAAGGTAGAAACCAGAGAGTATGCAATCTATGTAATTAAAGAATAACTGTCCTTGCCTTCTAACTCGTAAAGGAACTTAGGGAATCAAGTAAGACCTTGACTAAACCTGAGAAGAAAGTCTTAAACAAGTGTATACAACATGTTAGGAAAGATACATAGAAGGAAAGATATTAAATCAATCAAAACAGACCAAGAATGAGGTTGTTGTACTCATTGGTTGATTGATTGGTCTACTGCCTTAGTCGACCAATGAGTCGACCAATAGAGACAGTGGCCTTCAAGAATCCAAATTTTTAGAAAAAGAAACCGAATTTGGTGGTTCAAAAGGGTACCAAATAAGGGGGAAACTACAATGGTAGCATCCTAGTATATAGAGGACATCAAACCACCAACCAAATCAAGTTTCCAAGTTACAACTCAGAAACCAAAAAGTTAACCTCATTAGGTTAAATCATGGATCATGAAGAAAACACAATATGATCAAGGATAAAGAGTTAGAGGATGATAGGTTACAATTCTTGTAAGGAAAACATATTAATTGGCTATTAACAGGGTCAATAACATATATCCAAGAAGTTAGGGTTTCACCCTTTTTGGCTCCCATGAAAAGGTTGAGATCACAGAATGAAAGGGAATTAATGATTTGCCAATAATAACAAGAAAAACCATAGAAGGATCAAATTTAGATTAACATAAATATTGCCCATGAGGTTTCCCTCTCATGGGAGGTTACCAAAAGATTTCCAGAAAGATCATACAAGGGTTAGGGTTTCAAGGGTTAATTCGGCTAGGGTTGAGATCATGACGATGATCATAAATCTCAAGGAATCGAATGAGATCATGGAATAGATGGTTGCAAGGATGCAGCATCATCTTCCTGATCTCAACCAAGAACAGATTAAAGAAAATAAAATCAGAGATGGGAAGAAAAATAGAACATAAACATACCTTTGTTGCGGGAGGAAGGAGATCACTTGCATTCTTGCGAGATATCAACCACAGATGCAAGGGAATTGATTAGAATGGAGTTCTAACTCGTTCCAGAGGCTTAGGAGGCAGATGAGGCGGAGTATTCCCGATATTAGACTTAAATAGAGTAGCCACGACCTAATTTTCAAAAACAGAATCAATTGGTTGATTGGTCCAGTCGACCAATGAGTCGACCAATCAGAACAACAACTTCAAAACAGGGAATTGAAGGCTCAGATCAAGTCCAAACATCATGGGGTTTTGCACACACCTAAAGTGACATACCTAGTAGGTAGAAATGCCTTCGAACCAATACAGAGAGCACTCCAAGTCCATCAACTAATCCGATATTCAACTGGGTGCAGTTTCCATAAATGGAACACTGACATCAACACTCAAGGATTTCAATCCAGCCATCAAGTCTTCCATTGAAATGGCCCAAAGCTGACTTCTTGCCTTACTTTGGGTTGCTGGACCTACAAACAACAGGGTTTTCGGGTAAAGGTTAGGGCTGGGTTTCACAGTATCACAAGGGGGTATTGAGGCTAATCCAGCCAAAATACAAACTGTTCGGGATGTGAAGTGCTTGACGGGGAGAGTAGCCGCTTTAAATCGTTTCATCTCACAATCGGGAGAAAAGTGTCTACCTTTTTTCAAGGCACTCAAAGATTTGAGGGGCAGTAAGGAGGCAAAATGGACCGAGGAGTGTCAAAAAGCTTTCGAAGAACTGAAGGAGACGTTGAGAAGACCACCGCTATTGTCTCGACGAGAGAAGGGGGAAATTTTGCAGCTATATTTCGCAGCATCCACTTCGGCGGTCAATGGAATACTCGTTCGGGAAAAGGACAAGAAACAATGGCCAATTTATTATGTCATCCACGTACTACTGGACGCGGAAACACGCTATTCTCAGATTGAGAAGCAGGCTCTAGCTCTTATGATAGCAGCTAGGAAACTACGGCCATATTTTCAGGCTCATTCCATCGAGGTATTTACTACTTTTCCCCTTAGTAAAGTTCATTGTAAACCTGATTTGTCTGGAAGAACGGTGGCATGGTCGGTTGAACTCAGTGAGTTCCAAGTAAGCTTTAAGCCTCAAACGGCAATCAAAGCTCAAGCACTTGCCGACTTTGTAGTAGAGACTACTGCACCATTGGAAGACATTGTCGAACCCACTATCCCAACCATTTGGGAGGTATATGTTGATGGTTCGAGTAATAAAGATGGAGCGGGGGCTGGAATTCTCCTGAAGAGTCCGGCAAGATTTATTATTCAATATGCATTGAGATTTGCATTCGAAGCAAGTAATAATGAGGTGGAGTACGAAGCCTTTATAGCTGGACTTAGATTGTCAAAAGCATTAGCAATAGTAGACGTAACTATTTATAGTGATTCTCAGCTTATTGTCAACCAAGTACAGGGGAAATATGGTGTTAAAGAACCTCGGTTACAGAAATATCAAGAGATTGTGCAAGTATTGCAGAAAGAGTTTAGGAATCTGAAAGTATGTCAGATTCCAAGAAAAGAAAATACAATGGCAGATGAGCTATCCCGATTAGCCAATACTAAAGAAAAGAATTTAGACCCTTCGGTCTATATAGAAGAGTTAACATTTCCAAGTTATCATGAGAAGGAAATTTCCTATATTGAAGAGGAGCGTTGCTGGATGGATCCAATAGTTGAATATCTGAGAGATGATAAACTACCGGAGGATCTAAAAGAGGCGAGATTAATCAAAGTACGATCAGCGTGATTCATTATGCAGAATGGAAGGCTGTACAAAAGATCTTATTCTGGACCCCTCCTGAGATGTCTGGGTCCCGAGGGATCGGAATCAGCTTTGGCTGAGGTGCATGAAGGAATTTGTGGTGCTCACATGGGCGGTCGGGCCCTGGCACAAAATTCTGAGGCTTGGGTTATATTGGCCTAAGCTCCAACAAGCTGCTATGGAATATGTTCTCCGATGTAGCAACTGTCAAATCCGTCCTACGGTATCTAAACGCTCAGCTGAAAACATGACTTCGATTTTAGATTCCATCCCTTTTGCGATGTGGCAAATTCACCAAGGCGTCAAGGCGAAGAGAGTATCTTATAGTACCAATCGACTACTTCACCAAATGGGTTGAGGCTAGCGCCCTGGCAACCATCACTGAAAGAAAGGTGGAGAAATTTGTGCTCGAGTCAATTATATATCGGTTCGGAATGCCAAAAATAATCGTTACCAATCATGGCACCCAATTCGACTGTCCACAATTTGAGCAATTTTGCGGTACTTATTTAATTGAGCATCGTATGTTATCAGTGGCATATCCCCAAAGCAATGGTCAAGTAGAGGTTACAAACTGAACACTACTTGAGGGAATAAAGAGAAGACTCGAGGCTGATAAAGCCTTGTGGGTCGAAGAATTGCAGAATGTACTGTGGGCCTACTGAACTATGGTTCGGACACCTACAGGAGAATCTCCTTTTAAACTGGCCTACAGATCTAAAGCATTGGCACCTGTGGAAGTAATGGCTGGAACACTGTGGGACACAAAATTCAATGAAAAAGCGAACGGACAAGGACTGCTTGATAGCCTTGATTTATTGGGTGTGTGTGGGTGGAAAAAAAGAAAAAAAAAAATAAAAAAAAAAAAAAAAAATCAAGATAAAATTAAAAATAAAAAAAAAAAAAAAAGAAGGGAAAAAGGGAAAAAGAGAGGGGAAAGGAAGTGAGGTGAGATACCATGACATCAAAAAAAAAAAAAAGAGCACGGGGAGGGAGGAAAGAAAGGGATTTATTTAGGATACAAACCCCCACCCATCCACAGCAAACCATGTTATTTGTGGGAGGGGAAGCGCAAAAAAAAAATAAGTGAGCCTTTGGGGCTCCCAAAAAGGGGCCTTGTGTGCGGCTTTTAATCCATGAAGGTTGATGATGAGGTGCTATTTATGGAAACAGAATCCTGATGAAGATCTAATTAGTTGATGGACTTGGAGTGATCTCTATCTTGGTTTGAAGGCATTTCTACCTACTAGGTAAGTCACTTGACTTGTGTGCAAAACCCCTTTAGGTTTGGATTTGATCTGGGCCTTCAATTCCTGTTTTTGGCCTTCTTGTCTGCATTGGTCGACGATTGGTCGGTGGGCCGATCGACCAATCCACTCGACCAATGGGTGTTGTCTTTGGCAATTAGGTTGATTCTTGCTCTATTTAAGTCTAATCTCGAGTCCACTTCGTATTTGCTGCCTCCAAACCCTCTGGAGCGACACAAAGACCTCTGCAAGTCATCTCTCTTGCATCCTTGGAGTTTTCTTGGCGGATCTTCGTCGGAACTCTTCTTTTTGCATCAAAAGGTATGTCTACTCTCTCTTCTTCTCCTACATCGTTGTTTTTCTTTCCTTTTTGAGTTGAGACAGTAGAAGAGATGCTGCATCCTCTGTTGCAAACATCTCTGAACATGTTCTCATGATCATCCTAAGGATTAAGGCTAGAACAATGATCTTAACCATGATCATTGCAAGCTTTTGAAGGATTCATGATCAAACCATGATTTAATCTCTGTTAATTTCCTAATCTGAATTCGATCTCTTTGGATCTTCTTTCATTGATCATGTTAGTGGTTAATGGTTGTGTTTTCTTTCTATGATCCATAATCCATAGAATTCTAGTTGTTCTCTTCTACCTTACTATGTGTTCTTCATGATGCATGATAGTACATATATGGTAGGTTTATTTCCTTATTTAGATTTATGCTTCTAAGCCTTATACCATGAAGACCTATGCATGTTTTCATGTTTTCATTACCGAAAGCAATGATCCATCTTCCTATTGTTCTTGTCCTTGTTTTCTATTTCAAACTTCATCAAGATCCATGTTTGATTTATTTATGGTAACTTTTTGTTTCCTAATTTGGGTCTTGATACCTTGATTTGATTAGTGTTTTGAGGTCCCCTATATGCTAGAATACTACTGATGATGTAGTCTACCCCTTGATTAGTATCCTCTTGAACCATCAAATTCGGATTTCATATCTCAAAACTCTGATTTTCTAAGCTCTTCATGCATTGGTGTTGATTGGTCGATGGACCACTCGACCAATCCACTCGACCAATGAGTACGCAACTCCATTGGTCTTTGGATGCTTTGCTATATTTTCGTTAGGGATCTTTCCTAATATGTGGTATATACTTGTTTAGGACCTTCTTCTCAAGTTTGCCAAGATCCTACTTGATTTCTTAGGATTCTTTGCGAGTTATAAAAGGTAAGGATGGTTATTTCCTTAATTACATAGATAGCATGAATCTAGTTTCTATATTTGAATATCATTAATATGTTTCCTAAATTAGATTCTTACAATGATATCTCTGTTGCATAACTTTGATTACGTAGCATTACTTATTCATATTGAATTGATTCATGTATGATTTACTTACCAATGTTATACAAATGTTTGTAAATATTGATTTCTTTCCATATATGGAGTTACCATATATGTGATGATATGAATTGATGCATGTGTATGCTTACGTATGGTTTGGGGAGGAGAGGTGTCCTTTTGACATTTCGTCCTTGGACTACTACGGGAATATTATGGGATGTTTCCGGAGATGCCCTCTGGACACCTTCTTAAGCTGTTGGATGACATATCTAGGATTGTCTAGTAGTGTTTGGCTAGGATGTCCTGTTATGTGGACCCTAATCGGAGGGGTATTGAGACCGAACGACCCGTGGTAGCAATGGGGATTCATGGGCGCTCAAGACCGGTAACCAACCCGTGAGAGGACAGGAATCACATTGTGGGGGCCATTTATTGGTAGGGTTGCATATGGTTAGACTTGGGCTCACGGGCGCTTAAGACCGGTAACCAACCCGTGAAAGGACGTGAGAGCTTCCGTTTACCATATGTGGATGATCAATAGGGTTGGTGAGTCCGTAGTCGGGGACTATGGGGACTCTAGTGTGAAGGATACCGGAAAGGATCGTCGGGGACGAGGAATGGAAGTATCTGGATCGACTTGATGTAACCAAGTAGAAGACTTGCATTTGGCTAGGTATTACCACGACATGCGCCGTACTTATACCAAATGGTTGTGAGAGGTGTGTTGACTTAACCCCTAGCCATGGAATGTCCCGGGATGCCGGACCCATTACCAACGATGATGAGGTGTGAGTGAGACTTTCCTAAGAATGCGGTGCTATGACTTAAAGCATGTCGCCAATAGAGACCAGCATACATTGAGTTAGATTCATTCATTCATTGCTTGTCTCATATCATATTGCATTCATGATTGTTCGGAATCCTGCCATTTATGTTATTATGGATTTTAAGCGCCTTCTTGAGTTTCTTTGAAACTCATTCCTTTATTGTACAATGTTGTTAGACTATCCTGCAGTTGAGTACTATGACGGTCCCTATGAGGAAGCGCAAGGCGAAGAGGCATATCTCCGGGAAGGTGATTGCGGTTACCACAATTACTACGAAGATCCCACGGGTGGTTATGCTCCGTACAATGCTTAGTCCGACCATTGAGTGGAAGCGTCCTTGTGCTATTTATGAGATCTACACCTACAAGGATGTCGTCTACAAAGTGGAGAATAATTTAGTTACCCAATGTACTTGCTCTGGGATTAGCTTTTATCTAGTTTATTCTTTAGAGCTACTTTTCCGCTTGGATGTAAAGTGGGATTTTTGCTTCACTTTACTTATCATTTGACACTCGATTATATCTATTATTCCGTTTCGTTTATGATTCAATCTTTCATTATTGGATCCATGATTTATCTTCCGCACTCTTGTTATGATTGTTCATGATTATGTTATTGTTTATGTGGGAGGTTGATCACTCGATACCGATCTTGGGCTGTGGATCACACTCTCGGGGGGGTGGGGGGGGGGGGGGCGGGGGGGGCGGAATGTTTGGTACCGGGCGCCCAACGCACCCGGAGAACCAAACCACCAAACCCATCAACCTTCCCTCTCTCTTTCTTATCCCTTCTCCCTCTTCTCCCTTAAAAATATAATAAAATAAATAATTAAAATTTTTAACATTTCGACTATTAAAACATTTTTTATTAACATACCTTAATTTTATTTAAAAAAAAAAACATATACCAGGGAAAAAAAAATGCATAACATATAATATATAAAGAGAAACAAAATGAACTTCATTAATTTCAAAAGTTTTACAATGATTACATCCCGAAAAGCATAAATGGAAAATCCTAAGGTACGGTCTATCTAGGTGATCTACTCGATCTCTATATGCTCGAACTCCTCTGCTAGGCTGAGTCACTCGATGCTCTATCTCTGTCTGTCGAGACTCCATCCTCTCGTACATCTGCTCTGTCCGACCTCCATCCTCTCTAGCATGGAAGTCATCGATCTCATCTGGTGCACCAAGATCCGAAGTCTCCGGAACCGCATGTGAAGGGCCACCGCCTCGAAGTGTGATGAAGGAAACTCGTGATGCACGGCTCGGCCTCGCGCATATCGGGTCATCTCCGGCCTGATCATCACTATCGGGACCGATATCCTCTCCTCCATCCTCGGATCCCTCATCCTCATCCTCTGATTCATCATCATCCTCACCCTCTGGACCGGGAGATCTCTCTAGCTGATGTAGTCTCATCGTCGAATGGTCGAGTCCCAATGGGGTATCCCTGTGATCTAGTGTCCATCGGAGTATCCTCGAAACTCACCCCGAAATGCTCGAAGATCAAAGTCGAAGCCTCCCATAGCAAAGGTTCCGCATGCTAGGCCGCAGAACTAAGTCCGGCATGACTGCTGAATGATGTAGGAAAGATCGATCTCGAAGCCCATGTAGATGCGGTAAATGACCAAGGCCTCCATCATCGTGACCCGATGGTGATGTCCGGCTTCGGCATGATGTTTCGGCCGACTATGCGGCCGATAATACGTGCGAGAACCCGTCATCCGTCCGCTAGTCCACGGTGTGAAGCATCGGCGGCTATCCCATAGCGTAGAGCATATCTCGCGAAGCTCGTACGGCATCGGATGGCTGTCCGGTCTGCTCCGGCAGGTGTCCACACACCTTGTGTGGGTAGTAAGGGACCTGCGGATCTCGGCCGGTGTCCGGGTGGAGAAGCGAATCCGAGTGCGGTGGACCACTGCTCCCGAGGACAAGTCGAGGTGGATGTCCACGGCCCCAGCCTCCTCTGTGTAAGTAAGGTTGCTGAAGAACAACCTCACTAGCTCCGGGTATCTGCGGCAAATCCTCGGTGAAGAGGTGAGTCCACTTGTAAGGTGTCGAACCTCTGCCGGATTCTGAAGGCTCGAGTTGGCGTAAGTGAAGTAGACGCCCCATCTCGATGTTACAATAGCTGAAGTAGGCCTCGTATAGAAACTCGGCTCGAGGTGTGTCAATAGGTCCGGTCTCCTAACCTCCTCTCCGGCTCGAAGGAACCCGACCTCGCCCCAGAGCACCTACGATGCGACCTCGACCCCTACCTCCTCCTCGTCCTCCCCTCCGCATGATGTATCTCTGGAAGAGACAAGAGACAATTCCAATTAGTGCTATTCAAGATTTGAGCCAAAGGGTATTTTCGTATTTTTGGAAAATTTCAAATTTGGGGGAAATTTGATTTGAACATACTAGCATGTGCACAATGCTTGGAATTTCTGTCTATGAAGTTGTTTTGATGAAAATCGATCGAACTTGGATTAAAGCGAAAAATTCAGCAGAAGAATTTGGGGATTTTGCAATTTAGGTCAAAATTGGATTTTTGAAAAGTTAAATTGGTTAAATCAAATTGTATGGACCTATCTACAATGTCATCTTGGGCATGTAGCATTTGATCCGTCGAAATTTCAAGCGGTTTGAGAAAAAAATTTTCAAAGATATCGATTTGGTATAAACTTTCGAGATGAGCCCAATGTGTTAAACTTGTTGTCTATGCATGTCATTGTGTTTAAAACCTAGGGAATATGTTTCTAAGCATTCCTAAGCATGATTTCTAGCTTGGATACAAGTAAAGCATGGTTTTATTGAAATGCAAGCATGAGAAGATGAAAATGGAAGAAAGAATGAGAGTTTACCTTGTTTGGAGATGGTGTGTTGTGGTGTTGTTGTTGCACTAATCCCTCGACACTTGGGGAACTCTTGGATATTTTCCCTAGAGCTCTCTCCCTTTGGAAGAAGTTAGAATGAGGTTGGAATGTGGAATGAGCTTATAATCATTTTTCTCTTCTTTGGTCTGATTGGTCGGGTCACTCCCACCACTCCCAATGGTCCGGTGACCTCATTTGCTGTTGATTTTGGAATGTGTTTTGCCTTATGGAATATTGTTTGATGACTATAGGATATTTTAGCTGATTTGTTTCCATCATTTGGTCAAGTGGATTTTTGATGATTTTAGTGAGGTGGAAGCAGTTGTTGATGATGTTCTTGGATATCTTGCTTCGATTTGAAACCAGGTGACACACTAGGTGGGAAAGTTAAGAGGGTTTCCCTTGGGAGCTCCGGTCTTGTTCGTCGGAAGCGGTGTATGCCTTGTGCTCACTCCGTGGTTGAATAGTTGACTATCAAGAATAGATATCCCTGCGAATCGATGATCTCTCGATCGTTGAGGTGCGGTTTGTCTCGTTGCTTAAGGTCCGGATATCCCATTGAGTGAAGTCTGTGATATCTTCAGCGCTTTCGCGCGGTATGTCCTCGGTTTGGTCTGCCCTTGGATTGACCATGCTCTGCGGTGTTCATGGACCTCTGGCCAGTATTTCATGATGTGCTTGATAAGTTTGTGATTGTTTTCATTGATGACATCTTGATCTATTGGAGCGAAGAAGAGCTCAGTCATCTAGTTTCCTTTCAAGGTTGCGGAAAGGGTTGTTGCTGTTTGCGTGTGATTTACGGCAGGTGGTTTTCCTTGGTCTGTGTTTCAGCGAGGTATTGTGTCGATCTGAGGTCAAGCTTGTGGCTGATTGGGAGGACCGGTCGATCGGAAATAGAAGTTTTCTTGGTTGGCGGTTACTACCGGGTTTATGAGAACTTTTCTCGGTTGGCTCTCCTATGACTGTTGACCAGGAAAGAGGGTTTGTTTGGTCGCCTTTGTGGAGAATTTCCAGGTTGAAAGATGTTGCAGTGCCCGGTTTGACTTCCGTGTTCGGTGGTGTGCGGTTTTCCGTCGTCGTTGGTTTGGGTTGTGTCTGATGCAACATGCGGTGCCTTCTTCTCGCTTGGGATTATGGCGGTTCCCCCTCCGTCTGAACTTCCCCGTTGTCTTGCTTTGAGGTTTGGAGACATTATCTTTCGGTGAGAAGATTGCCATTTCACGGATCTAGAGTTTGAAATACTTCTTTGCCAAGGGTTGAACTGAGACAAGGGTGGTTGGACTCGTCTCCGTTTGTTGTGATATTTTCTCGGGAGCTGTTGTTTGTGCTCGTGGGCCTTGGGTTTTGGTTGTTGGTGTCCTTGTTTTTTCTTCGCTGCCGTTCTTGGTTGATGATGAGGTGCTATTTATGGAAGCAGAATCTGATGAAGATCTAATTAGTTGATGGACTTGGAGTGATCTCTATCTTGGTTTGAAGGCATTTCTACCTACTAGGTAAGTCACTTGACTTGTGTGCAAAACCCCTTTAGGTTTGGATTTGATCTGGGCCTTCAATTCCTGTTTTGGCCTTCTTGTCTGCATTGGTCGGCTGATTGGTCGGCTGGGGCGGTCGACCAATCCACTCGACCAATGGGTGCTTGTCTTTGGCAATTAGGTTGATTCTTGCTCTATTTAAGCCTAACCTCGAGTCCACTTCGTATTTGCTGCCTCCAAACCCTCTGGAGCAGACCAAAGACCTCTGCAAGTCATCTCTCTTGCATCCTTGGAGTTTTCTTGGCGGATCTTCGTCGGAACTCTTCTTTTTGCATCAAAAGGTATGTCTACTCTCTCTTCTTCTCCTACATCTTTGTTTTTCTTTCCTTTTTGAGTTGAGACAGTAGAAGAGGTGCTGCATCCTCTGTTGCAAACATCTCTGAACATGTTCTCATGATCATCCTAAGGATTAAAGGCTAGAACAATGATCTTAACCATGATCATTGCAAGCTTTTGAAGGATTCATGATCAAACCATGATTTAATCTCTGTTAATTTCCTAATCTGAATTCTGATCTCTTTGGATCTTCTTTCATTGATCATGTTAGTGGTTAATGGTTGTGTTTTCTTTCTATGATCCATAATCCATAGAATTCTAGTTGTTCTCTTCTACCTTACTATGTGTTCTTCATGATGCATGATAGTACATATATGGTAGGTTTTATTTCCTTATTTAGATTTATGCTTCTAAGCCTTATACCATGAAGACCTATGCATGTTTTCATGTTTTCATTACCAAAGCAATGATCCATCTTCCTATTGTTCTTGTCCTTGTTTTCTATTTCAAACTTCATCAAGATCCATGTTTGATTTATTTATGGTAACTTTTTGTTTCCTAATTTGGGTCTTGATACCTTGATTTGATTAGTGTTTTGGGGTCCCCTATATGCTAGAATACTACTGATGTAGTCTACCCCTTGATTAGTATCCTCTTGAACCATCAAATTCGGATTTCATATCTCAAAACTCTGATTTTCTAAGCTCTTATCTGCATTGGTCGGTGATTGGTCGTTGGACCACTCGACCAATCCACTCGACCAATGAGTACGGCAACTCCGGGATTGGTGCTTTTCGGATGCTTTGCTATATTTTCTGTTAGGGATCTTTCCTAATATGTGGTATATACTTGTTTAGGACCTTCTTCTCAAGTTTGCCAAGATCCTACTTGATTTCTTAGGATTCTTTGCGAGTTATAAAAGGTAAGGATGGTTATTTCCTTAATTACATAGATAGCATGAATCTAGTTTCTATATTTGAATATCATTAATATGTTTCCTAAATTAGATTCTTACAATGATATACTACTGTTGCATAACTTTGATTACGGTAGCATTACTTATTCATATTGAATTGATTCATGTATGATTTACTTACCAATGTTATACAAATGTTTGTAAATATTGATTTCTTTCCATATATGGAGTTACCATATATGTGATGATATGAATTGATGCATGTGTATGCTTACGTATGGTTTGGGAAGGAGAGGTGTCCTTTTGACATTTCTGTCCTTGGACTACTACGGGAATATTATGGGATGTTTCCGGAGATGCCCTCTGGACACCTTCCTAAAGCTGTTGGATGACATATCTAGGATTGTCTAGTAGTGTTTGGCTAGGATGTCTGTTATGTGGGACCCTAATCGGAGGGGTATTGAGACCGAACGACCCGTGGTAGCAATGGGGATTCATGGGCGCTCAAGACCGGTAACCAACCCGTGAGAGGGCGGGGAATCACATTGTGGGGGCCATTTATTGGTAGGGTTGCATATGGTTAGACTTGGGCTCACGGGCGCTTAAGACCGGTAACCAACCCGTGAAAGGACGTGAGAGCTTCCCGTTTACCATATGTGGATGATCAATAGGGTTGGTGAGTCCGTAGTCGGGGACTATGAGGACTCTAGTGTGAAGGATACCGGAAAGGATCGTCGGGGACGAGGAATGGAAGTATCTGGATCGACTTGATGTAACCAAGTAGAAGACTTGCATTTGGCTAGGTATTACCACGACATGCGCGGTACTTATACCAAATGGTTGTGAGAGAGTGTGTTGACTTAACCCCCTAGCCATGGAATGTCCCGAGGGATGCCGGACCCATTACCAACTGATGATGAGTGATTGAGACTTTCCTACGAAGTACGGTGCTATGACTTAAAGCATGTACGCCAATAGAGACCAGCATACATAGAGTTAGATTCATTCATTCATTGCTTGTCTCATATCATATTGCATTCATGATTGTTACGGAATCCCCCCCATTTATGTTATTATGGATTTTTAAGCGCCTTCTTGAGTTTCTTTGAAACTCATTCCTTTATTGTACAATGTTGTTAGACTATCCTGCAGTCTTGAGTACTATGACGGTCCCTATGAAGAAGCGCAAGGCGAAGAGGCATATCTCCGGGGAAGGTGATTGCGGTTACCACAATTACTCTGAAGATTCCGCGGGTGGTTATGCTCCGTACAATGCTTAGTCCGACCATTGAGTGGAAGCGTCCTTGTGCTATTTATGAGATCTACACCTACAAGGATGTCGTCTACAAAGTGGAGAATAATTTAGTTACCCAATGTACTTGCTCTTGGGATTAGCTTTTATCTAGTTTATTCTTTCGAGCTACTTTTCCGCTGGATGTAAAGTGGGATTTTTGCTTCACTTTACTTATCTGTTGACACTCTGATTATATATTTATTATTCCGTTTCGTTTACGATTCATTCTTTCTTTATTGGATCTATGATTTATCTTCCGCACTCTTGTTATGGTTGTTCATGATTATGTTATTGCTTATGTGGGAGGTTGATCACTCGATACCTGATCTTCGGGCTGTGGATCACACTCTCGGGTATGCCGGATAGGGTGCCGGCTGGGAGGGCGTGGTGATTGGTATCGAGCCCAAGGTTCGAGGAGATCCTAACCACAAAAGGCAACAACTGAACATTCTGAGTCATTGATCTGAAGTGACTCTTCTACTCTTAGAAGTGAATAATAGAACAACTTGAATTAGAAACTTGAACTTTGAGGCATAACGAACATTTCGAATAACATACCATAATTATACTTGAACAAATGACACTAATGCAAGGAAAAGAAAAGTGCATAACATACAATAAATAAAGAGAAACAAAATGAACTTCATTAATTTCAAAAGTTTTACAATGATTACATCTGAAAAGCATAAATGGAAAATCCTAAGGTACGGTCTATCTAGGTGATCTACTCGATCTCTATATGCTCTGAACTCCTCTGCTAGGCTGAGTCACACGATGCTCTATCTGTCTGTCGAGACTCCATCCTCTCGTACATCTGCTCTGTCCGACCTCCATCCTCTCTAGCATGGAAGTCATCGATCTCATCTGTGCACCAAGATCCGAAGTCTCCGGAACCGCATGTGAAGGGCCACCTGCCTCGAAATGTGATGAAGGAAACTTCGTGATGCACGAGGCTCAGCCTCGCGCATATCTGTATCATCTCCGGCCTGATCATCACTATCGGGACCGATATCCTCTCCTCCATCCTCGGATCCCTCATCCTCATCCTCGATTCATCATCATCCTCACCCTCTGGACCGGAGATCTCTCTAAGCGATGTAGTCTCATCGTCGAATGGTCCGAGTCCCAATGGGGTATCCACTGTGATCTAGTGTCCATCGGAGTATCCTCGAAACTCACCCCGAAATGCTGAAGATCAAAGTCGAAGCCTCCCATAGCAAAGGTTCCGCATGCTAGGCCGCGAGAACTAAGTCCGGCATGACCTGCTGAATGATGTAGGAAAGATCGATCTCGAAGCCCATGTAGATGCGGTAAATGACCAAGGCCTCCATCAACTGTGACCCGATGGTGATGTCCGGCTTTCGGCATGATGTTTCGGCCGACTATGCGACCGATAATACGTGCGAGAACCCGTCATCCGTCCGCTAGTCCACGGTGTGAAGCATCGGCGGCTATCCCATAGCGTAGAGCATATCTCGCGAAGCTCGTACGGCATCGGATGGCTGTCCGGGTGCTGCTCCGGCGGGTATCCACACACACGATGTGGGTAGTAAGGGACCTGCGGGATCTCGGCCGGTGTCCGGGTGGAGAAGCGAATGCGAGTCCGGTGGACCACTGCTCCACGAGGACAAGTGCGAGTGGATGTCCACGGCCCCGAGCCTCCTCTGTGTAAGTAAGGTTGCTTTGAAGAACAACCTCACTAGCTCCGGGTATACCGGCAAATCCTCGGTGAAGAGGTGAGTCCACTTTGTAAGGTGTCGAACCTCTGCCGGATCTGAAGGCTACGAGCTGGCGTAAGTGAAGTAGACGCCCCATCTCGATGTTACAATAGCTGAAGTAGGCCTCGTACGAAACTCGGCTCGAGGGTGTGTCAAATAGGTCCGGTCTCCTAACCTCCTCTCCGGGCTCGAAAGGAACCGACCTCTGCCCCCACGAGAGCACCTACGATGCGACCTCTACCTCTACCTCCTCCTCGTCCTCCCCTCGCATGATGTATCGTGAAAGAGACAAGAGACAATTCCAATTAGTGCTATTCAAGATTTTAGCCAAAAGGGTATTTTCGTAATTTTTCGGAAAATTTCAAATTTGGGGGAAATTTGATTTGAACATACTAGCATGTGCACAATACTTGGAATTTCATGTCTATGATGTTGTTTTGATGAAAATCGATCGAAAACTTGGATTAAAGCGAAAAATTCAGCAAGAAGAAATTTGGGGATTTTGCAATTTAGGTCAAAATTGGATTTTTGAAAAGTTGAAATTGGTTAAATCAAATTGTATGGACCTATCTACAATGTCATCTTGAGCATGTAGCATTTGATCTCGTGCGAAAATTTCAAGCGGTTTGAGAGAAAACGAAATTTTTCTAAAGATATCGATTTCGGTATAAAACTTTGCGAGATGAGCACCAAATGTGTTAAAACTTGTTGTCTATGCATGTCATTGTGTTTAAAACCTAGGGAATATGTTTCTAAGCATTCCTAAGCATGATTTCTAGCATTGGATACAAGTAAAGCATGGTTTTATTGAAATGCAAGCATGAGAAGATGAAAATGGAAGAAAGAATGAGAGATTTACCTTGTTTATGAAGATGGTGTGTTGTGGTGTTGTTGTTGAAGCACTAAATCACCTCAAGAACACTTGTGGGAACACTTGGATATTTTCCCTAGAGCTCTCTCACCTTTGGAAGAAGTTAGAATGAGGTTGGAATGTGGAAATGAGGCTTATAATGCGAATTTTAGTATTACTGTCTTCATTAGTCGGCGATTGGTCGTTGGGTCACTCGACCAACCACTCGACCAATGGTCACGGTGACCTCATTTGCTGTTGAATTTTTGGAAAATGTGATTTTTGCCTTATGGAATATTGTTTGATGACTATATGGATATATTTGAGCATGATTTAAGTTTTCCAATCATTTGGTCAAGTGGATTTTTGATGATTTTAAGTAAAGAGTGGAAGCAAGTTGTTGATGATGTTCTTGGATATCTTGCTTCTGATTTGGAAACCAAGGTGACACACTAGGTGGGAAAAGTTAAGGAAGAGAAGGGAGTTTCACCTTGGGGAGCTCCGGTCTTGTTCGATCAAGAAGAAAGACGGTAGTATGCGCTTGTGCATCGACTACCGTGAGTTGAATAAGTTGACTATCAAGAATAGATATCCGCTGCCCAGAATCGATGATCTCTTCGATCGGTTGAAGGGTGCGGTTGTGTTCTCAAAGATTGACTTAAGGTCCGGATATCACCAATTGAAAGTGAAGTCTAGTGATATCTTCAAGACGGCTTTCCGAACGCGGTATGGTCACTACGAGTTTAGAGTCATGCCTTTCGGATTGACCAATGCTCTGCGGTGTTCATGGACCTCATGAACCGAGTATTTCATGATGTGCTTGATAAGTTTGTGATTGTTTTCATTGATGACATCTTGATCTATTCGAAGAGCGAAGAAGAGCATGCGAGTCATCTAAGTTTCACTTTGCAAAGGTTGCGAGAAAAGAAGTTGTTTGCTAAGTTTAGCAAGTGTGATTTACGGCTTAAGAGAGTAGTTTTCCTTGGTCATGTAGTTTCAGCCGAAGGTATTCGTGTCGATCTGAAAAGGTCCAAGCTGTGGCTGATTGGGAGAGACCGAAGTCGATAACGGAAATAAGAAGTTTTCTTGGATTGGCGGGTTACTACCGAAGGTTTATTGAGAACTTTTCTCGGTTGGCTGCTCCTATGACTAAGTTGACCGGGAAAGAAGAGAAGTTTGTTTGGTCGCGGCCTTTGTGAGAAGAATTTCCAAGAGTTGAAAGATAGATTGACAAGTGCCCCGGTTTTGACTATACGATAGTTCCGGTGGTATGACGGTTTATACCGATGCGTCAAAGATTGGTTTGGGTTGTGTACTTGATGCAACATGGCAAGGTCGTAGCCTATGCTTCTCGGCAATTGAAGGATTATGAGCGGAATTACCCCACTCACGATCTAGAACTTGCCGCCGTTGTCTTTGCTTTGAAGATTTGGAGACATTATCTTTACGGTGAGAAGATTGCCATTTTCACGGATCATAAGAGTTTGAAATACTTCTTTACCCAAAAGGAGTTGAACATGAGACAAAGGAGATGGTTGGAACTCGTCTCCGATTATGATTGTGATATTCGGTATCATCCTGGGAAAGCAAATGTTGTTGCTGATGCTCTTAGTAGGAAGAACCAGAAGAAGACTTTGGATTTGAATGCTTTGAGTTTACCATTGTGGTCTTCTATTGAGAGTTTTGATTTGGAAATCGTTCTCGAGAATTCTGATTTTATTCTTTACGCCATGACGGCAAGATCTGGTCTTAGAGATAAGATTGTTGCTCTGCGAGTTACGATCAAGAGTTTTTGACCAAAGTTGAGAAGATTTCTTCGAATCTGAGTCGGACCCCGACTTTGGTATATCCATGGATGGTGCTTTGTTGTTTAGAGGAAGGCTGTGTGTGCACACAAACGATGAAGTTAAGAAAGAAATATTGAAGGAAGCACACCGGTCGGTCTTTCTTTGTACACCCGGAAGCACCAAGATGTACAAGGACTTGAAGGAACATTTTTGGTGGATTGGTCTAAAGGCGGATGTTGGCGATTTTGTTGCCAAGTGTGAGACTTGCCAACGTGTGAAAGCCGTTCGACAACCTCCATCTGGATTACTTCAACCCCTTCCTATTCCTAGTTGGAAGTGGGAAGATATTTCCATGGACTTTGTGACTAGCTTGCCTCGGACAAGTAAAGGCAATGACAACTTTGTGTGGGTGATTGTTGATAGGTTGACCAAATCAGCCCATTTCATTCCTATGAAGATCACTCATACTACGGATAAGCTAGCCGGGCTTTATGTGGATAATGTGGTTAAATCTGCATGGTGTGCCATTAAGTATTGTCTCGGATCGTGATCCTAGGTTCACCTCAAGGTTTTGGAATAGTTTGCGAAGGCCTTGGGAACCCAATTGAACTTGAGTACAGCTCATCATCCACGGTCGATGGACAATGCGAGCGGACAATTCGGACATTGGAAGACATGCTCGAGATCTTGTGTGGTGGATATGGGTGGTAATTGGGATGAACACCTAGCTTTGGTTGAGTTTGCCTATAACAACGGTTATCAAGCAACAATAGGCATGGCTCCATTCAAGGCTTTGTATGGTAGTACTTGTAGGACACCTTTGTCTTGGGTGAGGCAATTGAAAGAAAAGTCTTAGGTCTGAGATGATTGAAGCTACAAGTGCTATGGTAGATATGATAAGAGAAAGGATTAAGTCCGCTTGATCGAGGCAGAAAATCTTATGCTTGATAAGAGAAGGACCGATTTGGAATTTCAAGTTGGAGAGAAAGTCTTTACGAAGGTCTCACCAATGAAGGGTGTGATGAGATTCAATGTTAAGGGAAAGCTTAGCCCTCGTTACATTGGACCTTTCGAGATTTTGGAAAAGGTTGGACCCGTTGCGTATCGATTAGCATTACCTCCGCCTCTTGCTGGTGTGCACAATGTGTTCCATATTTCGATGCTCCGAAAATACATAGAGAATCCGGAACACATTTTGCAGCAAGCACTGAAGGACTTAGTGCTGATTTGACCTATGATGAAGAACCGGCCGAAATCCTGGATAGGAAGGACAAGCGGCTGCGGAATCGCGCCATTCCTTTGGTGAAGATTCGGTGGAAGAACCATACCCCTGAAGAAGCTTCTTGGGAGAAGGAAGAAGACATGAAGGAGAAGTTTCCTTACCTCTTTGGAAGCACGAGTGCGCTTTCAATTTCGGGGACGAAATTTCTTTAAGGGGGGAGAATGTGAAACCCAGCCCTAACCTTGACCCGGAAACCTTGTTATTTGTAGGTCCGATGACCCGAAGTAAAGTAAGAAGTCAGCTTTGGGCCATCCCGAGTAGAGGACTTGGTGTACGGCTTTGAATCCATGAAGGTTGATGATGAGGTGCTATTTATGGAAACAGAATCCTGATGAAGATCTAATTAGTTGATGGACTTGGAGTGATCTCTATCTTGGTTTGAAGGCATTTCTACCTACTAGGTAAGTCACTTGACTTGTGTGCAAAACCCCTTTAGGTTTGGATTTGATCTGGGCCTTCAATTCCCTGTTTTGGCCTTCTTGTCTGCATTGGTCGGCTGATTGGTCGGCGGGCCAGTCGACCAATCCACTCGACCAATGGGTGCTGTCTTTGGCAATTAGGTTGATTCTTGCTCTATTTAAGCCTAACCTCGAGTCCACTTCGTATTTGCTGCCTCCAAACCCTCTGGAGCAGACCAAAGACCTCTGCAAGTCATCTCTCTTGCATCCTTGGAGTTTTCTTGGCGGATCTTCGTCGGAACTCTTCTTTTTGCATCAAAAGGTATGTCTACTCTCTCTTCTTCTCCTACATCTTTGTTTTTCTTTCCTTTTTGAGTTGAGACAGTAGAAGAGATGCTGCATCCTCTGTTGCAAACATCTCTGAACATGTTCTCATGATCATCCTAAGGATTAAAGGCTAGAACAATGATCTTAACCATGATCATTGCAAGCTTTTGAAGGATTCATGATCAAACCATGATTTAATCTCTGTTAATTTCCTAATCTGAATTCCGATCTCTTTGGATCTTCTTTCATTGATCATGTTAGTGGTTAATGGTTGTGTTTTCTTTCTATGATCCATAATCCATAGAATTCTAGTTGTTCTCTTCTACCTTACTATGTGTTCTTCATGATGCATGATAGTACATATATGGTAGGTTTTATTTCCTTATTTAGATTTATGCTTCTAAGCCTTATACCATGAAGACCTATGCATGTTTTCATGTTTTCATTACCGAAAGCAATGATCCATCTTCCTATTGTTCTTGTCCTTGTTTTCTATTTCAAACTTCATCAAGATCCATGTTTGATTTATTTATGGTAACTTTTTGTTTCCTAATTTGGGTCTTGATACCTTGATTTGATTAGTGTTTTGAGGTCCCCTATATGCTAGAATACTACTGATGTAGTCTACCCCTTGATTAGTATCCTCTTGAACCATCAAATTCGGATTTCATATCTCAAAACTCTGATTTTCTAAGCTCTCTCTGCATTGGTCGGCTGATTGGTCGACTGGACCACTCGACCAATCCACTCGACCAATGAGTACGGCAACTCCAGAAATTGGTCCGTTTCGGATGCTTTGCTATATTTTCTGTTAGGGATCTTTCCTAATATGTGGTATATACTTGTTTAGGACCTTCTTCTCAAGTTTGCCAAGATCCTACTTGATTTCTTAGGATTCTTTGCGAGTTATAAAAGGTAAGGATGGTTATTTCCTTAATTACATAGATAGCATGAATCTAGTTTCTATATTTGAATATCATTAATATGTTTCCTAAATTAGATTCTTACAATGATATACTACTGTTGCATAACTTTGATTACGGTAGCATTACTTATTCATATTGAATTGATTCATGTATGATTTACTTACCAATGTTATACAAATGTTTGTAAATATTGATTTCTTTCCATATATGGAGTTACCATATATGTGATGATATGAATTGATGCATGTGTATGCTTACGTATGGTTTGGGAAGGAGAGGTGTCCTTTTGACATTTCTGTCCTTGGACTACTACGGGAATATTATGGGATGTTTCCGGAGATGCCCTCTGGACACCTTCCTAAACTGTTGGATGACATATCTAGGATTGTCTAGTAGTGTTTGGCTAGGATGTCCTGTTATGTCGGACCCTAATCGGAGGGGTATTGAGACCGAACGACCCGTGGTAGCAAT
Source organism: Hakea prostrata (assembly GCF_041222555.1). NCBI lineage: Eukaryota > Viridiplantae > Streptophyta > Magnoliopsida > Proteales > Proteaceae > Hakea > Hakea prostrata. The sequence goes on along the minus strand of NW_028291176.1, from coordinate 66,850 downwards.
GGGGATTCATGGGCGCTCAAGACCGGTAACCAACCCGTGAGAGGACGGGAATCACATTGTGGGGGCCATTTATTGGTAGGGTTGCATATGGTTAGACTTGGGCTCACGGGCGCTTAAGACCGGTAACCAACCCGTGAAAGGACGTGAGAGCTTCCCGTTTACCATATGTGGATGATCAATAGGGTTGGTGAGTCCGTAGTCGGGGACTATGAGGACTCTAGTGTGAAGGATACCGGAAAGGATCGTCGGGCGGAGGGGAATGGAAGTATCTGGATCTGACTTGATGTAACCAAGTAGAAGACTTGCATTTGGCTAGGTATTACCCCGACATGCGCCAAGTGCTTATACCAAATGGTTGTGAGAGAGTGTGTTGACTTAACCCCCTAGCCATGGAATGTCCCGAGGGATGCCGGACCCATTACCAACTGATGATGAGTGATTGAGACTTTCCTACGAAGTACGGTGCTATGACTTAAAGCATGTCCGCCAATAGAGACCAGCATACATAGAGTTAGATTCATTCATTCATTGCTTGTCTCATATCATATTGCATTCATGATTGTTCGGAATCCTGCCATTTATGTTATTATGGATTTTAACCGCCTTCTGAGTTTCTTTGAAACTCATTCCTTTATTGTACAATGTTGTTAGACTATCCTGCAGTCTTGAGTACTATGACGGTCCCTATGAGGAAGCGCAAGGCGAAGAGGCATATCTCCGGGAAGGTGATTGCGGTTACCACAATTACTCGAAGATTCCGGGTGGTTATGCTCCGTACAATGCTTAGTCCGACCATTGAGTGGAAGCGTCCTTGTGCTATTTATGAGATCTACACCTACAAGGATGTCGTCTACAAAGTGGAGAATAATTTAGTTACCCAATGTACTTGCTACGGGGATTAGCTTTTATTTTTTTCTCCTATCTATCTGCTGTTTTGTTTTCTTTCCTCCTCCCCCCCCCCTCTTTTTTTTTTTTTTTTTCCTTTTTTCTTTCTCTCTTCCCCCCCCCTTCCCCTTTTTTTTTTTTTATTTTTTTTTGTTGGGGTGGGGGGCTCCCCCACCCCCCCCCCCCCTCCCCCCCCCCCCGCCCCCCCCCCCACCGGCCCCCCGCCCGGGGCGGGACGGCCACACCACCTTAGTGGGGGCTCACACACAAGAAAAACCACACCCCCCGGAAGGGGGGTGTTTTTCGTGGAATACCAGGCATCTGAAGAAATATTATCCTTGAAGATTATCATTTTCGTTCATGAAGTAAAGGCATCGGTTTAAAACCCGAGTGAGTTCCTTCTCAGACTTATTGAATTTCTACGGAAATCTCTAAGTAAAGGCATTGTATTGAACAACTAAGACCTACTGCAACAATGACTCAAGTGACTGACAAAGTCCAAAGATGAAGTTAATTCTTTATTTTTTTAAACGACCAAAAGGGGCCAACCTTTACATCAAGCATACATATGAGATAACAAGAGTTGGGATACAATCTTCGTTCGATCAAAAAAGAAAGTCATCGTCGGTGATCATTAAGAAGTTAAACAAGATAGAAGAAACTTTGTCAGAGGAAACACAGAGTCAGGAAGCAACACAGATTGAAGAAGAAGAAGAAGAAGAAGAAGAAGAAGAACGGGAAAGGGAAAACATATGTATCATTTGTTTTTCTCCCTAAGGATTGCACAACATTCTGCAAGTTCAAAATCCTCGGCAATTCCATACTCTTTATCCAGCTTGACCAAAAGAAGTCTGATCTTTGATCAAACCTGCATTCAAGGCAAGCTCTTTATAACTAAATCCTTTGAGAGAAGAATATGGAAGAATCGTCAAGATAATCCTTGATATCCGGATCTAGGGATGGAAGGTCTGTAGCATCCTTGGTTCAGATAGGAAGAGGAAGTCCCAGCTTTGCAAACACTTCAGGATGATAGTTGGCGCGGTGGGGAGTCATGTTGAAATAAGGATTTCTCCTTAATATCGATTCCCATACTTCGTTTTTGCCATCCCGGTATGCCTGCAAGTTATAAGCGTTCATCATATCAACAAAAGGCTTACTGTGCAAATACTTGAAGATGCAAGCCCTACGAACATCAGTTGGGAGGGACTCGGGCAAAGGGATAACAGCTTGCCTTTGGGGTAACACTTCAGACCCTTTCGCCCCTGACTTCCCTGCTTCCCATTCCAGCCGACGGATCTTCTCCCTGGCATCATCCAAATCTGAACGAAGACGTTCGATCACAGAATTCTTCTCTCTTGCAAGCTCCCAAGCTAGGTTTCCAAGATGAGCAATCTCAACATCTTTGGCTTTGGAGTCTTCCCGAAGCCTTGAAACTTCATCACTCAGTCTACTGAGTCTAGAGGCTGCTTCCACTTGGTTGTGGAAGTTACCAGTGAGACTCCTGCAACAACTTCAGAGTTAGTCATGATCAAAAGAGAAGTCTTCAGAACAAAAAGGTAATGAAGAAAAACTTACATCACCAGTGATTTCATAAAATCATTGTCTGGAATCGTGGAGAGGGCTCTACTCTTGGCAGGAATTTGAACAGTAGTGCACCATTCCAGTGCCTTGTCAAAATCGCTTGTCACCAAGTAAGACCTCTTCAACGAACAAGAAGGATGAGCTACATCATCAGCAAACCTAGGGCGCTTCCTGGTGGCAAAATCCTCTAGCTCTATAGAAGGAGAGAAGGAGGATGCCAAACAAGCTCTAGAGTTGGAAATAGAAGCGGCACCAACAGGGATCGCATCTTCCTCAGATGCCAACATAATTGTCTCAGACTCTGAGGCAGGGGCATCAATAGTACAAGCAACGACGGAGGGAGCCACATTCTGCTTGGAAGACCAAACGCTCTCTTCAAGCAAAGGGAGCGTGGGAGAAACATCAGCAGAAATTGTGGGAATTTGATCTGAAGATTCACCAACAGCAATCTCCTCATGTTTAGAAGATTCGCCAACAATAATCACCTCAGAAGAAGCAACCTTCGTCAGTACAGAGGCATTTTTCTTGCAGGAATTTGCCATAATAAAGTCCAAGTTAATTCTGGGAGGCACTGCAAATACAAAAAAGCAGCAGTGTCCGTACGAGAATCCAACAACATACAGAAAAGGGAAAACCCTAGATCTCTGTCAACCATGAACTACTCTGAACTTCCGTCATAAGTAAACCCCAAGTATGAATACTGTGGAGCTTACTCAGGGAGAAGAAGAGATTAGTGACACAAACAGAAAAGAAGACTTACTCGTTCAGATTCTGATCGAATATAGTGTTGGAGGACAAGAGTACGGATACAGCAAAGGAAGACGGAATGTCGTTTTGCAAATCTATCAGACAGAAATAACTTGCAATAGTGAGACAAGGGTGAAGTACCCTTGAGGGGCTTAAATAACCTCAAAGAAGGATGCAATGGTTGAAAGCCTAAGGCAACCAAGGGACTGGATTGAAGAGACGCTTCGAATTCTTCAAAAAGCAGGATCAACGGTCAGGGGAAATCGGCGCTTCAAATTCAAAATTTGAAGGTTAAACAAAGTTTCCACGTGGAACAGTGTGCACTTGATACGAGGATACTGCCAACCGTCGCACCACCATTAAATAATAGAGTATTTCCAACTCCTTGGGAGGAGTGATGGGTATACGAATGCAGGGAAACGTTCGGACTTCGCAATAAATGAAGGAGTAGTTGGGAGTAATCAGAGGCTGAACACATCTCTCCCGAACGCATCTTCATGATATCCCGAACATTATCCCCCCGTTAAGGTACAAGTTAATCTACGTGATAACTTATATCATTCACGTTTTGTTCCCAAGACAAGTTTTTGGATATGAGATGAGGAAGTATTAAGGCAATCATTCGAAGAGTTCGAGATAAAGAAGACGATTTCTATTTCTATTAAAATTGTGGAGGGCCAACCCTTACAAAAGAAGAAGGAAAATAAGGAAATAGTTTTCTATGAGTCTCCTTCATCGTCGACCGAAGGCTCTTTCTCAGGATCGTTTTCTGAAGCAGGCTGTTGAGGTTCTTCGAGAAGAGCCGGTGAGTCAGCAAGATAATCTTCAATATTCGGGTCTGCTGGACTAGAATCCTCCTCTTCCAAAGTCCAATCAGGGAAAGCCAACTTAAGCTTCCCGAAGATTTCTTTGTTACACACCTCTCGAAAGGTAGTTGTATCAAAGGAAGGGTTAGATCCAAGGATTTTTTCCCAAACGTCATTTTGCCCCGCTCGGTAAGCTTGAAGGCCGAAACGGCCCATCAATTTGGTAAAGGGAACGCTATTCAGATATTTCCGAATGCAGTCCTTCCAAAGACCCGGTCTAATATGTTCAGGCTTGCTAGGAACTGCCATCTTCGACAGGTGTTCATTATCCAGGGACGCAAACTCGAGGCTCTCACCAAAGGTAATAGCCTCATTCTTGTACTTCTTGGCCTCACGTTCGGCAGCAACAGCATGAGCAGTTGACGAGTCAAGTTCCTTCTTCAAGGAATTCATCTCCTCATCATGCTTCTTCTTCAACCTTTCGGCTGCTTCCCTCCGCCGGTCTACTTCAGAATTGGCCTTCGCCAATTTTTCTTCATAGGTCTGCAATAAAGAGCCGATGCGACAAACTCGGCTCAATGCCTCCATGTGTTGATAAAAGCTCAACACGGCATTCCTAGAAGGACGAGGAGATTATCAATAAATCTTAGGACAGATTACAAAGCAGTTGGCAAAAAATAAAGAAAAATAGTACCTTGTGGAGTGACGAATGAGAATGTCATCCTCCAGGGTCTCAAAAGCCTGACGATTGCTAGGCAAAAGACCGAGAGAGCTCCATTCAGCAGCCTTCTTGGAATCCTGTGTTGCTTATCTGTCCGCGTCAGTGTCCATTGAGGCGTGAAGATCTTCTCAGAATCATTATTCTTCTTGGATTTCTTCGGAGCGGAAGCATCAGCTGAATCATGCTTCCTTTTAGTTCGAATGGGAGAGGGGAGGTCTACCTCTTCCATTGGTCTTTTCCCTCTCCCTAAAGCCTCAACCATTGGCTTTAGGTTCCTAATACCCTTGTAAGAAGGGTCTGGAGGGGGAGCAGAAGCTCCTTGTTCTGCAGTCAAGGGTCGAGGAGACCGTTGTTCAGCAGTCACAACAGCCCTAGCAGCTTTTACCCGAAGACTTTTGGGATTCATTCTTGGAGGCACTACAAGGAAGGACGAGAGTTAGAATTGCAAAAATTCACAGTGTCATCAAGAAAGTGAAACTTGGTGGTTAGGAAGCTCACGTTGAGCCAGCCCCTAGTACTGAAGGATGGAGTTGTATTCCTTCTCATATCCATGTATCTCTTGATACAATGGAATTGACTTGATCTTCCCGACGGCCGTTTTGTCTTCTTTGGATAAGGGAAGGACCCAATTACCCTCAGAGTATGAAGTATACTGTTTCCAGACGGTCGGGAAGTTAAGATTTGATTGAGGCGCTCGGCAGAAAAAATACCGCTTGCGCCATCCTTTATGATTGGAAGGGCAAGTTCCTTTAGCAAGAATGGTACCCGTCTAGTCAAGCTCCACTTTGTTGCACTTAGAAAGCACAACCCAACCGGGAGGATGGGAAATAGAAAGAATATGAAAATGTACAAAAAGAGGAAGAGAAGGCGTGATGCCAAGTCCAAAGCACAAACCCAAGAAGCCGACGATGAGACGCCAGGTATTGAGAAGAAACGTTCCGGGACAAATGTCCCAATGATTCAAAATGGCTGCAAACAAAGGATTGAAGAAGGGAATGCTTTCCAGTGTATCAATATACAAGGAAAATTCGCCCGGAAGGGTCGAATCGACTCTCTCATTAGAATTGGGAGCCCTAATATGGTACGAAGAAGGAAAGTCAAAACCCTGGACGGCTAAAGGAAGATTTTCCTCATTATAGGAGGAAATGACAAAATCAGGTCCACCGGTGGATTTGGTAGTTTGTTTTGACTACCCAAAGGACTCAGCAGTCACCTTAGGAGTCATGGATGGTCCAGACTCAGGAAGAGCAGAAGAAGTCTCAGCTTTTTCTTCTACTCTTCTCTGTTGGCTAACTTCTGCAAAGTCACTCTAGAGGGCAGTTAGAGTTTTCTTGTCACTATCTGACTGCTCAAAGGAGACAGAAACAAAGGCCTCATCACCACTATCGCATTTACCGGTGCTAGGCACATGGGAAGTCTCAGAAGAAACCCTACTATCTTCCATTATTGAAAGGTCTGATTGTGGTTTCTAGAGAAAAAGAAACCTGGAGACGAAAGTAAACTTTGCAAAGGAGTCAGTAAACTTACTAAGTCACTGAGGCAGAAAGCACGAGAACGAGAGGATTGTGAAGGCGCGAAGAAGACGACGAGGTTTCAAAATTCCAGACAAGAAGAATGAAACCTACGAAGACAACGAACCGCTTTTAAGCACTCGCACGAGTGTTCGAGGACATGTACAATCGAGATGAATTCAGCATCAACGATCGAGATTTGAAGATGGTTCGAAAGTTTGAACTCACGAATCCAAAACAGCCATTTAGAAACCGTCGTTTTGATTGCGTGAGCCACGATAGTTTAGATTGCAAAAGGATGCGTGGCGTCACCCTCACAATGCTCGAGGAAAAAGCGACACAACCGCATTAAATGTGAAATGACATTTGGATGGGTTGCGGATTACGCAAGGCTATTGTTCGACGAAGAACCCAGTTAAAAACCAAGCCCTCGGGATCAACCGAATGCTTGGTGTGGGGGGCTCGTGATATGGAGAAAATATGATCGAACTTAGTTCATTCTTGGTTCGACCCTCGATTCCGGTCGGGACGAAGGGAAACGACTTGCTTCCGAGCAAGTCGGGTCCATGAGGTAGCTTGTTGAGGAAGAAAACTAAATCAGCCACAAGCACGCCCTAATCCCAAACTATCGGAGTAGGTTAATAAACCTAATGACGGCTAGCAGTTTTCCGGCGATGGCACTCATCGCTATCATACGGATAGACACCAAATAACAATCGAGTTATCCTAGGAGTCCTCTACTAGTCCAAACTAGTAGAAGTCCATCACTCAACGGATCTATCTGTTAAGATCCAACGACTATCTGAAGAAGGCTCAAATACATCCAATGAAGAAGATTCGAAGGTACACTCTATATAAGACATCAACCTACCCACAAGGTATGGACGGACAAAAACACTCAAATGCTTACTATCTGAATCGTATTCTTGTTATTCATTCCTTAGCTCTGTGCTCTAGCAGAGCTCTTTGTGATTAAGTTCATCAACTGACTTAGACTTTGGAGGTGGACTACTGACCCCAGCGGCTGGGCCACATCTGACGCTTTTTCTTCCTTATTATAAAGGTTTCCTGCCAATTCTGCATCCTTTCCAATTTTTTCATTTCCATTGTTCTCTTTAGAAATGCAATTCTTCCTAATTCAGTTGTTTCCTTTCTTCTTCCTTGCCCATTCAATGGTTTTCATTCTTCCTCCTTGCCTATTTGATTGTTTCCATTATCCTTCTTGCCAATGCAATGGTTTCTATTTAGTCACTTTCTAATTTAGCTTCTTCCTTAGATGTTCAATCGCAAGAGGGAACGAAATCTTTGTTTGTTGAATTAAGACAGTTTTATGAAAATCCTCCAGATTTGGACAAAATCAAATCTCCAACTTTGGACATAATCAAATCCTCCATCTTAATTTGGGTATTGTTCTTTGATTTGATTTAAAAATGTGGTGCTATGGTTTTAAACCACTCTTTTTTTTTAACTTAATATCCAAATGCTCTAATATGTCCATATAATAAAATCCAAATACAAAGGATTTGATATAATATTAATGCAATTAAGCAACCTATCAACATAATTCCGTTGCAGCCCCTATGCATCTGCCATCCCCCATGCCATTTTGAAAATTTTCATTGCACATTCCCTTCATCATTTCAATCCTCAATAGAGACAGGTACTAATACACCCTATCTCTCTCAATTCTTGAGCTATGTTGACTTTTCATCCTCTCACATGGCCTTCCTTGCATCTTTATCTAATGAGGATGAACCCAAGAATTTTGCAGAGGCAATGAAACATTAGGAATGGCAACATACTATGAAGGATGAAGGGACCATGTCCCTTATTGAAACATGCACACTTGTTCCCCTACCACTAGAAAGAATCCCATTAGTTGTCGTTGGGTATATAAAATCACGCGTAAGGTTGATGGCACCATTGAACAACACAAAGTCCGTTTGATAGCAAAATGGTATATTCTGGTTGAGGTAGTGTATTTTATAGAAACATTCCTTCCAGTGGAAAAAATTGTGACTGTACGGGTACTTTTAGCAATTGTCGTTGCAAATGGATGACCTTCGGAACAAATGGATGCAACTAATGCCTTTTTATAAGCAAACTCAATGACAAAGTCTATATGTTGCCACCTCCTATATATTGGGGAAAGGGGGAGAACTTGGTATATCACCTTTATGAGTTCATATATGACCTCAAACAAGCCTTCCACCAATGTTATTCTAAATATTCCTTGATCTTAAGCGAATATGATTTTACCAACTTTGACTCCAATCACTCTCTTTTTAGCTATTGCCAAGGTGTTGACACTATTTACATTCTTCTTTATGGTGATGATACTGTCATCATAGGTTTAAGCAAGCCACTAATCAATTCTATTAAGGTCATGCTCCATAAAAAATTTCACATCAAGGAGCTTGGGAAGTGAAGCGTCCAGAAATTGTCAAGCCTTCAAATACCTCAATGATTGCCTGCAAACGAGAGTTAGATGTGGCCTGACCATGGGGGTCGGGAGGCCACCTCCGAATCTTAAGTTATTTCCTAAACTAATCACCAGAGCTCTGATAAGTTGCAGAGCTAAATAATGAATGCGTAAATTGGAAAAGATTCAGATACCTCTGAAGTGAATGGATCACTTGTTTATATAGATTTTACCTCTAATTCTCAACCGTTGAGTGAAGTCTCGATCTATGTTAGTGGCCGTCCCATTGTAGGGTTTCTTCTAGATATTCAGGAATGCAAATAGTTACAAATTATAGCACGATTCCCTCACTGCTTTGCCGATAGTTGCTTCCTACAATTCAGCTTCGTCTACCGCAAGGTTCTGGAGATCTTACCGGACTAATAACCAAAATGCGGCACCTTTATGATCATTTAATTAGGGTTTGGTGGGTCCCTGGTTACGGTCTAACTTGGCTAATGATTATGAACCCAGTCCACGGGTTCGGTGCAATTTTCCTCGTATCATTTGCCCTTGCAGCCAAGCGCTCAAGCAACGGTGTGGAATGCTTGGTCTGGTACTGTCACATCCACCCAACCGGTACCCCATTTGGAATACCCGGGATGTGATCCATAGTCCAAGGATCAATGATCTGAGGTCCATGCCTCCCACATACACAGTAACCTAATCATGAACAGTAATAATCAATGGTAAAAACAATTAATACTAAGTATCATGAAGAAGATAAGATTAAATAAATCAGAGTGCGGAAGACAATAACAGTAAAGTATAAACATAATCATAAAGGTGAGAGAAGGTATGATAACCACTCTCTCAGAGCAGCGGAAAAGAAGTGTGATAACGTTAATTAAATGTCCAAGTTTCAAAAGATAATCTCAAGCATAAGTTAGTTATAAGACCAAAGGTTCCATAAATACACCAGGGGAATGGGGCACTAAGCTAGGGTTTCTTCTATACTAATGGTAGTCTCCTCAACAGTACGGATGAAGTAAACCCAACGCTGCCGCTCCCGCACAACTGTGGGGCTAACCCTGGTGCGAATAGTAATCCTCCCCGGCTCCAATATACGGATCCTCACCGATGCCACTACCCGGAGGGTAGTATTTGGAATCATAGTCCGCCTCAAAGGAGGTGCCATCGTAGTCTTCGGTACGTGGAATATAATCTGAAACATTTGCACAAAAAGGAATGATTTCGAAGAACTCAGCAAGGAAGTTATTCCATAACTAGAAATCATACACATTCAGAACATTATAATACAATGCGATATGGAACATATGATGCAAATATGAGTCTAACTCTATGAATGCTAGTCTCTAGGGTAGACATGCTTTAAGTCATAGCAACGTACTTCTCTGGGTCGTCTGTCACTCTCCCATTTCCATATCTTGGGAATGCCTGGGGAAGATCGGTAAAGTCATCAAAAAAACCGTGGTAAGAGGATCGGTCACCGCTCTCTGACATCACCATTTGGTCAAGTACTGGCGCATGTCACAGTAAAGCCTAGCCCAATGCAAGTCATCTACACAGTTGGTCAAGTCAGATTCAGATACGTCCATTCCTCGCCCCCGGCGATCCTTTCCGGTATCCTTCACACTAAAGTCAGCGAAATCCCGAATTTCGGACTCATCAACCCTATTGGTCATCCACATATAGTAAACAGGAAGCTCTCATGTCCTCTCACGGATTGGTTACCGGTCTTGAGCGCCCGTGAGCCCAAGTCTATCCATATGCAACTCTACCAATAAATGGCCCCTTTCAGGTATCCGTAGCATGGTTTATGTCCCCTACCGGATTGGCTACCGGCCTAGAGCGCCCATCCAACCATACACTACCACGGGTTGTTCGGTCTCAATGCCCTTCCGATTCGGGTCTGACACGACAAGGATAAACCTAGCCACCCAACTAGACAGTCATATGTATGTCATCCAATAACCCGGGAGAGTGTCGATAGGCACCATCGGAGAACATCCCATACTATTCCCTCCGATGCCCAAGGACAAAAGTGTCAGTAGGACACCCCCCAATCCCAAGTCATACATAAGCAATCACATATCCAATCTCATCATTTCTCATGCATCCAATGCATATCCATAATAGTAATCAAATCATGATATTGAAACGAATCATTATAAACATAAGCAAATCAAAATGATAAAGTAACACAACAAGAGTATAAAGATTTAAATGCTACTGTTCTAACACATATGTAACAGTCTCATAATGATTAAAAGAAAATCAAGAGATTTCATTCTTTAAATAAAACACAATTCAATATTTGATGACTTATATGTTTATGGAGATAACCATCCTTACCTTGGATGAATTGATGATGAATTGAGAATACCAAGAATAGTCCACTAGAATTGTTAAGGCCCTAAACAAACATCAATAATAAGTTAGAAAAGAAGTCGGGAAGATCGGATGTTAATTGGATCAAAATTGGCCAAGGTTGTTGTCTGCCAACATTTTGGTCGATGGTCTTTGGTCGATGGTATTGACAAAAAGGATCAACCAAAATTTCCTTCGAGACAGAAATGTGTGAAATGAGTTTTCTGGTGTTTGGATCAATCTGAAACTTGGAGGCATACTTAACAATAGTAGTAGGACACTATAAATCAAGAAATTTACCCAATCCAATGGTCTAAATAAAAAGCCCCAATTTGAGCTATCAAGTTGAAGTGATAAACATCATGGCATGAGTTGGAATTGATTGCATTGATGAGGAATGGCATGTAATAGTTAGAGGAACTAATAAAAATTCGATTGGAATCATATGGCAATGTTAAACATGAACATAATACGTCCTATAACTCAGTTTGGTACCAAATGGCATGATGTTAATAGATAAATCATAGAATACATATGCTAGGCATGAGATAGAAGCATAGCATCAATGAATAGTTAAGGAAATCATGGATTGAACATGAGTAGACACTTGGAGTGGTGGTTGCAAGGTTGTAGCACCATTCCCAATGTCTCATCAGCAAGGTGGCAATAGAAAAGAGTAGAAAATGGTAGGGTAGAGAGTGGAATGATAATTCATACCTTAGTGTGGAAGATGAAGACAAGAATCAATGATAAACAAAGAGTTTTTGATGAGGTGCCCTTCACATTAGCCAAGGAGCTGCTTTGGGAAGCTCTCCCCACGTTTCCAGGTGAGAAAATGATTGCAATAGGGCTCAAGCCTCGAGGTTATAATAAATAGAAAAAGAATATTCCATGGAATCATTAACTTGGCAGACTGGGACATTTTGGTCAATGGTCCTTGGTCGATGGTATCGACCAAAAGGATCGACCAAAATATTTCCAGCAGAAAACTAAGGTTTAGAGAACAGCAACTTCAAGTAGGGATTTGAAAGGCTATACAAGGTTAAATTGAGTGAGGTTTTCTTCCACAATTCAATCAAGAAGTCTAGTTTCGGGGAATACCTTTGGATTGTGCACAGGAGGTCATTTGGTACATCAACTATATTAATCTTCTCCGATGTGCAAACTTTCCTTGAACACTGACAATGCATTTAAGCAAGGGGTATCATTGTCAATGTCCATGGGCTCAGTCTCCGAATCATGATCATCAATCAGAATGGTCCATAAATCTCTTCTTCCACCGCTTCGGGTCTTCGGACCTGAATACAACAGTGGATCCGGTTCAGGGTCAAGGTTAGAATAGGGCTGGATATTACAGATACACTTTCCGATCATGAGCAAGTACGAAATATGTCACATCCCGCCAGATAACCACCCAACCTATACCCTGTAAGGATTACCCGAGGAGTGATCCACAGCCCAAAAGATCAAGTTTAGGAACGATCATATCCATTTAGCACAATAACATAATCAAAAGCAAGAACAAATCATTGTATTCCAATAAAATAATAATAAAAGTCAAGAAAGGATCTCAGAAGGATCACTAAAGAATATCAAAGTGCGGAATAACAAGATACTAAATCAAAAGACAACTGTAGAGTATAGCAGAAATATACCCCACAACATATGAGGAAGGTAGATTGAAATCTAAAGCAAGCTCTAAGCTAATACAAGTAAAATAAAAGTCTAGAAGAAACAAGAGAATCTAATCCACATCTTCAGTCGGCTCTTCTTCTTCTTCAGTCTTCATCTTCTTCGCTTTAGGGTCATGCTCTTGAAGCTTCAGATCAGCATCTAGCGCACGATCCCATCGACGAATAAGACGATGCCGGTTGCCATTAATAGGAGTTGTTAGTGCAGCCCAAATCCGAGTGTTGGCTGCCTCACTGTTCATTACCTTGTCCAAGGACATCCGGAGCTGTACCATGTACAGAAAGGTCCTCTGTACTGGTGCACTGGTTCTTTTTCGTACCTGCAATGTCATCTAAAAACAAGTCCCCCAAAGGGTAAGCTCAAAAGAACTTAGCAAGTAATCCAAGCACAATAAGCATCTTCACATGCATTCACAAACAAACATATATGCAATGATATGAAACAATAAATGCAATATGCTTCTAACTCTATGTATGTATGCTGGTCTCTATTGGAAGACATGTTTTAAGTCATAGCACCATACTTCTTTGGGGAGGTCTCAATTCACACATCCTCAGTTGGCAAAGGGTCCTTCATCCATCTTGGACAATCCATGGCTGGGGGTTAAGTCACCGCTCTTTCACATCACCATTGGTCTAAGTACTGGCGCATGTCAGGGTTAAGGCTAGCCCAATGCAAGTTATCAACTTAGTTATATCAAATCATATCCAGATACGTCCATTCCTCCCCTCTCGAGATCCTTTCCAGTATCCTTCACACTAGAGTCAAGGTATCCGACTCTCTCAAATACAGACTCATCAACCCTATAGGTCATCCACATATAGTAAATGGGAAGCTCTCATGTCCTTTCACGGGTTGGTTACTAGTCTTGAGCGCCCATAAGCCCAAGTCTATTCATATGCAACCGTACCCATAAATGGCCCCCACAATGTGATTCATGTCCCCTCACGGGTTAGTTACCGGTCTTGAGCGCCCATGAATCCCCATTGCTACCACGGGTCTTTGGTCTCAATACCCTTCCAAATCGGGTCTGATATAACAGGGGTATTCCTAGCCAAACACTGCTAGACCAATCCTAGGTAAGTCAACCAATAGTTAGGGAAAGAGTCAAGGGGCACCATAGGAAAGCGTCCTATACCACTTCCACTAATGTCCAAAGACAGAAACGCCAATAGAGCATTCCCCATTCCACAACTACAACCTAAGCATCGACATCACATCATGATTCCAAACATATCATAATCACACTCATATCCACATCATAGTCCATATCGCATTTTCATAATCAATAATCATTTCTAATATGTAATTCACAATCTGGACAAGCTACTATAGTTGCAGAAGTATCATGATGTAAAAGAAACCAAACAACAGTAGTTAAATCATGCATTCATATCATAATACATAAAGACATGTAAATATGCAAATTGTGAGTTGGAATACTCACCTCGTAATCCAAACTTATAGTCTTCAAATAAGAGATCAGAGAACAGATCCAAAATCACCTAAACAAGCTTGACAAAACATGTATAGGTCATAAGAAGCAATTCCAAAAGATTGGAGTCGAACTGGATAAAAAACGGAGTTGCTGTCACTACGGGTTGATTGGTCCAGTCGACCCATTGAACAGTACGAGTCAAAAATCAGATTTTTGATCCGAAACCTATCCTACACAATCCATAATGCTACAAAACTTGGAGGGAATCTCTAAAACAGTAATCTAAGACTAAAAAGCATATTTTAGACATCAAACAATGATCAAAACCATTACTTACTAATTTGGAATCATACTTTCTAATTTGGTAGAAAACATAGTTTTCATTGAAAACATGCTATGAATGAAAGAGATGAACTAGAGATGATGAGATCTCATTCTAGTGTATGAACACAGTAAATCAAGAGTAAGAATGATCATAGATATGCATCTAGTATGCTAGAAGAAATCAAAATACAAACATGATCATAGTTTAAGAAGAAATCATGAAAATCATGTTGAGAATGAATATGAAATCATAGCATATAGAATGAGAAGAGATTGTAGAAGATATGATTGCAGAGATGCAATATCTTCCTCATAATCTCAGTTCAGAGAAGAGAGTGATCATAGTAAGAATGAATCAATAACATAATAGATTAAATACTAACCTTTGATTGAAGAACAAGAGAGAGAAAGCTTAAGAATTGAGTGTAGATCTTCTTCCACACCAATGGAGGCTTGGAGATGATTTCCCTTCGTTCTCTAGGTGTTTTGGAGGCTAGGGATACTAAAAACACGAAGTCCTATGGTATATATAGCAATATAACCCTATTTAGAAGATTTTGCTTGAGTTCAGCATCCTTGGGTTGATTGGCTGGGTAGACTGACCCAGTTGACCCAGGCAGTCGACTCAGGCTGTCAACTTAGCCGGAAACAGGGATTTGAGGGCCTTCCATTACTTGAAATCAAACGAAACTTTAAACACATATACTATAACTTACCTAGCATGGAAAAATGGCTTCGAATCATATCTAACCAAGTTCTAAGGTCATCAACCAATCTTCTCTTCATGAAGGCGTAGTCTCTTTTCTAGATCAATTAAGGTCTTCAAGTATGGGGCATCACTGTCTTACTCCATGGGTTAAGAGTCGAACACCATGTCTTCAACTGAGATGGCCCACAAGCCTTCTTCCTTCACTTCGGGCCTTTAGATCTACACTAAGGGAGAGGTCCGACTTGACTTCCTAGGAGCTTTTAAACATATCAACACCATACTCAAGGTCCAACTTCAAGGTCAAACATCAAACAAGTTCTTCTTCATCCAAAACAAATAGGGTGTCTAATTTAGGTTTTGGGCTGGATTTCACATTCTCCCCCCCTTAAAATAATTTCGTCCTTGAAATTGGGAGAGTACTTCGCTTCCAAAGAGATAGAGATACATCGCTTTCATCTTGACTTTCTTCTCCCAAAATCTTAAGAAAACAAATAACAATAAGTCTTTTGTGATGAAAACAAAGGAGTAAATCTAACATGCTTTGAAATCAGAAACAATTCGAAGGGTTAACAAATCACGAAGATCACACTTGATTTCTTTTCGAAATCATCATGTGGATAATTCACAAGGTTATAGAGTGTATGGAGATCCACTCTAGAACAACAGGGATAGAAGACCAAAGGGAATGGGAGGCACAAGAAGAAATTGTAGAGAGAATAGATCAGCTTCGAGGTAAATGTCTACCTAACAAAACTAGGCAACTCATACGACAGAGAATAAATTGAACAATGCATATGGTATGTATACATTTGGTACAACAGCAAGGTTAGGACTAGGTGGGTTTTCACGATCTCCCCCCCTTAAAAAAATTTCATCCTCGAAATTGAAAGCATACTTGGGCTTCCAATAAGATGAGGAAACTTCTTCAGGGGTGTGGTTCTTCCACTGAAACTTTACCAGGGGATGGAAGGTACAATGAAAAATAGATCTAATAGGTAAAGAACACTAGAATCTTGGTTGACTTCTTAAACAGCTAAGAGGAACTCAAAACAATACTCACAGGCACTTCAATCAAGACTAGGCAAACTCATATGGCAAGAATAAATCAAAACAATGCATATGGCCTATATGCAATGCATTAGTAAGGATTAAATCAAGCAACGCATATGATATATATGTAATGCATAAGTAAAGAATAAATTAGGGCAATGCATGTGGTATTCATACAATGCACAAGCAAAGATAAATCAAAACAATGCATATGGTATGTATGCAAATGCAAAAATCAAAGAATAGATCAATAACAAGAGTTGAAGTTAAGAGCAACGTACCACTTATGACATCACAATTTGGTTCTAACGCACTTTCAACAATGTTAATCACTTTATTGGCAGGAGGGGCTTGAACTGGTGTCGCAGCCAAAGTAGCTCGACGACTTGGTTTATGAGGGTAGCGACGGGCGAAATGTCCTTTTTGACGGCAGTAAAAACAAACAAGCATTCCCTGGTCCTACAGTCGCACTGGCTCTAAAGATCTTTGATTCATTGGCCTTGGGTCTGCAGCATTTTGATTGAGGTTTGCATTCCCAACACTTTGTACCATAGTTCGGGGCTGAAAAGTCGAGATGGGATATGGTGTAGGCCTAGTGAACTTCTTGTCGGTCTTTTTAGCATAGCCAGAACTTCTATTGGGCAGGGACTTCTGGTGATCTAACTTCACTTTTCCAACATCTGGCACAGTAGCAAGGTTAGGGTTTGCCTGGGTAGCAGCACAGGTCTCGTTGTGCATGGCTACAATCCCAGTCAAGATTCAGTTGAACTGTGCACTCTGCTATTGCAACATTTCCACCAAAAGATTAATGATTTCTTGGTAGTTGACCACTGGAGGAGCACAGGATAGGTTACCGATCACTTGACCTTTCAGAGGGTTCTAGGCTTCAACACCACCCGAGTACATTCCAGCTTTAGGAACAACTCTCTTTCCATTCCGACTTGAGGAAGCACCACAGTTCCTTCTTCCGGTCATTTTGACAAACCAATCGAAAGCCAAAAATCTACGAGAAAATGTCCAAATTCAAAATCACACTTCCAACATGTCAAACATACTTGATTTCAACTGTACAAGCCATTAAAATTCAAACAAGACATCAAAAAATATTATCAGATTTTCTCAAAAATGTCCAAAACAGCAAAATCTGCCTTGCTTGAAAAACAGCCTTAAAGGGACCACTTCTCTATTCCAAACTCATTTCTACCTTCACCAACTTCGAGTTTGGCTCTGGGAAAAGGTTCTCTAGGGTTTCCTAAGGTTCCAAGACTCTCAAGAGGTTTCCTAAGGTTCCAAGACTCTCAAGAGGTTTCCTAAGGTTCCAAGACTCTCAAGAGGTTTCAACAACAACATACAACCTTCTTTGATCAACAACACAAGGTAGTCTTCATTTACTTCTTTTCTTGCAAATGCCATTTACCAACTTCTTGGTTTTCTTCAAAACTGAGAAATGCTTATTGTTCTTGGTTAAAAACATGTGTAGAAGTGTTTAGAAACATGTTCTAACCATTTTCCACACAATTCCAAGCTTCAACCAAAAGATTTCTCACACTTTGCACCAATTTCACTAATCACTTCAACAAAATCCAACATTGCAAACACTTATCCCACCTTCAAACCAAATAGAATTTTGACCTCAAACCACTTCCTACATGACTGTTTCAATATGAGGAAGCTACTCACGCACTTCGTTTTGACAAAATCTGATTTTCCAAAAATCACAAAACTTAGCCCAAAAGAGGATTTCTTCTTCTCAAGTTGCTGAATTTTCAAGTCCATACTGCAAAATTGATGCCTTTTCTTCAAACAAACCATCCTAGCATGTTTATCGAAGTCTTATGCACATGCTAGTATGTTCCTATCCCAATTTTTCCGAAATCAAAATTTTCCCAAAAATTACGAAAATGCCCTTCTTCACCAAATATTGCATTACTTAACTTCTTTTACTCATGCAATGCAAAACTCAACATGACTCTTCAAATTCCCTTCAAACCAACACGAAGAAAACACCTAGGGGTTAGGAGAGGTAGAGGTGAAGATCACAACACTATTCCTATGCCATAAGCAAAGATAATACATGAATAAGAAGGCAACAATCCAAACTCCAAATGAGGATCAAGATTAGGATGAAGATGATGAAGCAGAGGATCAGGAGATTCAGTAGGATAAGAAGGAAACTATTTCAGCTCAACAGTTTTGAGGATGGAGGCACACATATGCAATATAGAAGATCGATTGACATGACTGGAGGAAGAGTTCAGATTTAGGAGGGTCCAGACAAATCACCGGAGACGATCACTTAGATAAATAATGCTAGGAGTTTCCTTTTATGCTTCACAGATGTATTTTCTTTCAGACTTGTAAACCTAAGTGATTAGTGAAATTCAGTTTGTTTCACTTATGTTATTGTACATTATGTATTTTATTTTGTTGCATTAGTAATTGTGAATGTTTAGTTATGACTTATAACTCATGACGACCACTCACGACCATTACTCCCAATGACAACTCCCGACTCAGACTCATATGACAACACATGACGATGACACAACTCAAACTCATGACAACTTACTCTCGACAACACCTCACAACAAAGACTCACTCACAAAGACGACTCACGACGACAACTTTTAACTCAAGACTCAACTCAAAACTCAACACACATACACAACACTTAAAACCGACTAGTTAACTCAAACCATGACTACAACCCAAGTACAAGTCATAAACTTTAATTATTGTGCATTATTCAAACTTGGTATATTATGCTTCATTTGTTCAAGTTTGTAATCCAAGTTTTATATTATTCACTTCTAAGAAAGTTTGAGTCAATTCTGGATCTATAACTCAAGGATGCTTTCATTACCGTGTTCTATGGTTATGATTGTCCGAAAACTTGGGCTCGATACCATCTTGTCACATCCCGCCAGATAACCACCTAGCCTATACCCTATCTGGAT
Source organism: Hakea prostrata (assembly GCF_041222555.1). Lineage (NCBI taxonomy): Eukaryota > Viridiplantae > Streptophyta > Magnoliopsida > Proteales > Proteaceae > Hakea > Hakea prostrata. Next base: position 47,637 of record NW_028291176.1, on the reverse strand, counting down.
TACCCAGGGAGTGATCCACAGCCAAAAAGATCAAGTTTAAGAACGATCATATCCATTTAGCACAATAACATAATCAAAAGCAAGAACAAATCATTGTATTCCAATAAAATAATAATAAAAGTCAAGAAAGGATATCAGAAGGATCACTAAAGACTATCAAAGTGTGGAATAACAAGATACTAAATCAAGACAACTGTAGCGTATAGCGGAAATATACCCCACAACATATGCGAAAGGTAGATCGAAATCTAAAGCAAGCTCTAAGCTAATACAAGTAAAATAAAAGTCTAGAAGAAACAAGAGAATCTAATCCACATCTTCAGTAGGCTCTTCTTCTTCTTCTTCAGTCTTCATCTTCTTCGCTTTAGGGTCATGCTCTTGAAGCTTCAGATCAGCATCTAGCGCACAATCCCATCGACAAATAAGACGATGCCGGCTGCCATCAATAGGAGTCGTCAGTGCAGCCCAAATCCTAGTGTTGGCTGCCTCGCTGTTCATTACCTTGTCCAAGGACATCCGGAGCTATACCATGTATGGAAAGGTCCTCCATACTGAGGCACGGGTTCTCTTTCGTACCTGCAATGTCATCTAAAAACAAGTCCCCCGAAGGGTAAGCTAAAAGAACTTAGCAAGTAATCCAAACACAATAAGCATCTTCACATGCATTCACAAACAAACCTATATGCAATGATATGAAACAATAAATGGAATATGCTTCTAATTCTATGTATGTATGCTAGTGTCTATTGGCAGACACGCTTTAAGTCATAGCACCATACTTCTTTGGGTAGGTCTCAATTCACACATCCTCAGTTGGCAAAGGGTCCTTCATCCATCTTGGACAATCCATGGCTGGGGGTTAAGTCACCACTCTCTCACATCACCATTGGTCTAAGTATTGGCGCATGTCAGGGATAAGCCTAGCCCAATGCAAGTTATCTACTTAGTTATATCAACTCATATCCAGATACGTCCATTCCTCCCCTCTCGGGATCCTTTCTAGTATCCTTCACACTAGAGTCAGTGTATCCGACTCTCTCAAATACGGACTCATCAACCCTATAGGTCATCCACATATAGTAAACGAGAAGCTCTCATGTCCTCTCACGGGTTGGTTATCGGTCTTGAGCTCCCATGAGCCCAAGTCTATCCATATGCAACCCTACCCATAAATGGCCCCTACAATGTGATTCATGTCCCCTCACGGGTTGGTTACCGGTCTTGAGCGCCCATGAATCCCCATTGCTACCATGGGTCATTCGGTCTCAATACCCTTCCGAATCGGGTCTAATATAAGAGGGGTATTCCTAGCGAAACATTGCTAGACCAATCCTAGGTATGTCAACAAGTAGTTAGGGAAAGAGTTAAGGGGCACGATAGGAAAGCGTCCCATACCACTTCCACTGATGTCCAAAGACAGAAATGCCAATAGGGCATTCCCCATTCCACAACTACGACCTAAGCATCCACATCACATCATGATTCCAAACATATCATAATCACACTCATATCCACATCATAGTCCATATCGCATTTTTATAATCAATAATCAATTCTAATATGTAATTCACAATGTGGACAAGCTTACTGTAGTTGCAAAAGTATCATGATGTAATAGAAACCAAAAAACAGTAGTTAAATCATGCATTCATATCATAATACATAAAGACATGTAAATAGGCATATTGTGAGTTGGAATACTCACCTCGTAATCCAAACTTATAGTCTTCAAATAAGAGATCAGAGAACAGATCCAAAATCAGCTAAACAAGCTTGACAAAACATGTATAGGTCATAAGAAGCAATTCCAAAAGATTGGAGTCGAAACGGATCAAAAACGGAGTTGCTGTCACTGTGGGTAGATTGGCTGGGTTGATTGGTCCATTCGACCCAAGCAGTCGACCTTGTGAACAGTACGAGTCAAAAATTAGATTTTTTATCCGAAACCTATCCTACACAATCTGGAATGCTACAAAACTTGGAGGGAATCTCTAAAACAGTAATCTAAGACTAAAAAGCATATTTTAGACATCAAAGAACGATCAAAACCATTACTTACTAATTTGGAATCATACTTTCTAATTTGGTAGAAAACATAGTTTTCATTGAAAACATGCTATGAATGAAAGAGATGAACTAGAGATGATGAGATCTCATTCTAGTATATGAACACAGTAAATCAAGAGTAAGAATGATCATTGACATGCATCTAATATGCTAGAAGAAATCAAAATAAGAACATGGTCACAGTTTAAGAAGAAATCATGAAAATGATATTGAGAATGAATATGAAATCATAGCATATAGAATGAGAAGAGATTGTAGAAGATATGATTGCAGAGATTCAATATCTTCCTCATAATCTCAGCTCAGAGAAGAGAGTGATCATAGTAAGATTGAATCAATAACAACCCCCGTATTTCTAACCCAAGATCCGTATTTCAGGTCCGAGAACCCAAAGGTCTAGTCGGGTAAGTTTGAGGAGTGTCCAGATAGAAGTCCATGGTCCATACCCTGAACCCATGGATCTGGATCCTTTGTTTGAAGAGCCTGCCTTGCTTGGTATTTGGAATTCTGGAAGTCAAGTGTTGTTCGGAGATGTCCGGAATGGAGGTAAGATCTCCCCCATCACTTCTTTAGGGTTAGGTTGGCCTTGGATATCAACCCCCTAGCAAAAGCACCCTTGTATGGAAAATTACATGGGGGTGGTTTCTAGTGGCAGTCGATCAAACCAAGCGACCGCCCGGTCTGTTTTTGGGGATTTTGCCCTATTTTGCCCCCTGACTTCTATAAAAGGTAACCCTCATCTAAATAACGAATATTTTATTCGTGGTTGCTAAATTTGGAGGTTAGACGGCTGCTGGGAAGTTCCGAAAGTGGATCTGGAGTGCTGGCAGTGACTTGGAGATCAGTCCTTCCCTTTTTCTGGCTTTCTAATGTGAGGTAATGAATATATCCTATGCTCTTTACTCTCTTTGTTTGTTAATTTAGTGTTAACCCATCCCCTCGTCGTGGTGGTTACCCTCTTTGATCATTGTGACTCTCTTTCCAATCTACTTGAGATGAATTACCCGTAAACGAAACCCTGTTTTCGTGAGAAGGATAATCCAGTCAAGGGGAGAGTTCTGGGTAACCCAATGATGGTAATTACTAGGATTTCCTTCACCCTTTGGCTTTGGGAGTATTAGATTTGAGACTTAGGGCATGATTACTCGAAATCCGGATTGAAAACGAGTGATCAGAAGCCTGAGTTTTGGATTGAAACTCTTTGTTTTTGAGGCGGTCACTAGTGGCGGTCGCTCAACTTAAGCGACCGGCCCGAGCGACCGGCTGGTAAACAGAGACCAAATGACTTTTGGTTCTGATTCTCTTTGATTCATTTAACTTATATAATATTGTAACACTGTGTTTAGGTATACTCTGTTTGAAAAGAAAGACTTGTAATAGTTAACGGATCTCTTTTTACAGACAGTTTAATTATATGCAGGTAAGGACAATTCATCCTATCTTTTGAATAGACTTGAAATATGCTAATCTAGTGTCTATTAGAAATTGTATTTCTTTATATATGCTGCTGTACTCATGTCTTAAATATAAATCTTGTTATTTTACTGTTGTTTGTCTTGCTTACATACATACTGTGTTGATTATGAATGTTATGTATTGATGATAGTTGGTATATGGTTCTGATGGATGAGGTATCTATTTTTGGGATATCTTAGCTAGGGATATTAGAAGGATGTGGAATGGGACACATGCCTGCTGATGTCTCCAGCACTGTCTTTACTATTTGATGACATTATTAGGTAGAGTCTAGAATTGCATGGCTAGGTACCCCACATGCTAGTACCCTTTCGGTAGGGGGATTGAAACCGAGTTACCTGTGATGACAGTGATGTGACATTGTGTAAAATCCGGCCTTATCCTAACCCTGATCTGGCCCGGATTTTATACTGTTGCAGGTCCGAAGACCCAAAGTGATGGTAGAAGAGACTTGTGGGCCCTCTTAGTGGATGATTCGATGCTTGATGCTGAGCCTATGGACATTGACAATGATGCCCCTCACTTGTGCACATTGTCAGTGTTGAGTAAAAATCTGCGCATCGATGAAGATTGAATTAGTTGAAGCACTTCCCGGAACCCCGTGATCAATCCGAAGGTATTTTCTGAAACTAGACTTGTTGATTGACTTGTAGGAGAAAACCCCGCTCGATTCGACCGTGTATAGCCTTCTGAATCCACTCCTTAAGTTGCTATCATAGCTTGGTCGAGTGCTTGGTCGACTGACAGTTGACCAGCCAGTCGACCAAGAGTAATGGAATTCGATTTTGCACTAAATCTCTTCCCATTTTGCCCTTACCTTTTTGGAACTCGTGAATGAGGACCTAAACTAATCATTGGCACTCAAGAGCTCGAGGTTGGACACTCTCTTGGGCTATTCCTTGATGTTTGGGAAAATCTTTGACTCCAATCATTATTGTATACACTAATCATCGACTCAAGGTATGATTTCTTCTATTCCTCTCCTAATCTATTCATGTTTCTATCGATTAATGATCATTGAAACCATGGCTGAAGTGCTACAACCTTGCAAACACTTAACCATGGATTTCCCCCTTTCAATTTCTTAATCCTTCCCCACTCTTGCTATGCTATGATTCAAATTAGATTAATTGCACTCCATCACTTTGATTCTATTCAATCTAACCTATTTGATTCAAATCTGATATATAGATGCATGATAAGCTTAGACTATAATGAAATTAAGATTCTAGCTTAATTATTAACACTCATTTGATTGATTCTTATCATCCTTTTCAATTTCTATAAATTCCAATTTAATTCTTGCTAAGTATCATATAGAACCTAAAATTCGATTTGGGTATTTTTGATTGAACCGTTGGATCATCATGCAAATTAGTGTGTAGTATCCTCTTACTGTTATAAACATGCCCTCCAAATTTCATGACAATCGGAGAACCGGAAGGGCAGTTTCGGATCAAGTTTCCATTGTTGTCCTGAAGATAACAAGTCTTGGTCGACTGACAGTCGACCAAGCCAGTCGACCAAGAGTTGTTAAGGCCCTGTACTCAGCCGAATTGATCCGTTTGAACCCCAATTCAATTGCTTTCTTCTCTGACATTAATTGTATGATTATCTAGGGTATCAACACTGATTTTGGGACCATACTTGGTAATCATTGAATCTATTTACAACTTGATTAAGGTAAGGACAATCGTTAAGTCAAGTATGTTAATTATACCGACATGCTTACATTATGGGAACTTAATGGTTATGATCATATGAGTAATCCTTTACTATACATGATTGTTATGTGTTTTCTTATCAGTAATAGAATGTATATACCATTTAGAATATCATGTTCAGTTTTACTTTATGATTCATGTATGATCAATCATGTTATGATATGTATTTGTTTATATGATGAATCATTGATTTAGTATAATATGATGAGATTGAGATTGTGATTGACTACGTATGACTTGGGATTGAGAGGTGTCTTTTCGACACTTCTGTCCTTGGACATTGGAGGGAGTAGTATGGGAAATTCCCCAAAGGTGTCCATCGACGCTTTCCCGGGTTATTGGTTGACATGTATAGAATTGTCTAGGTGTATGGTTAGGATTTCCCTTGTCGTATCAGACCCGAATCGGAAGGGTATTGAGACCGAACAACCCATGGTAGAGTATGGTTGAAGGGCGCTTAAGACCGGTACCCACTCCGTGAGAGGACTTGAACTATATTGCAGATACCCAAAAGGGGCCATTTACTGGTAGGGTTGCATATGGATAGACTTGGGCTCACGGGCGCTCAAGACTGGTAACCAACCCGTGAGAGGACATGAGAGCTTCCCGTTTACTATATGTGGATGACCAATAGGGTTGATGAGTCCGTAATCTGGGATTACGCTGACTCTAGTGTGAAGGATACCGGAAAGGATCGCCGGGGGCAAGGAATGGACGTATCTGGATCTGACATGATATGACTGAGTAGATGACTTGCATTGGGCTAGGCTTTACTGTGACATGCGCCAGTACTTATATCAAATGGTGATGTGAGAGAGTGGTGACTAAATCCCCAACCATGGTTTTTGAGATGACTTTACAGAACTTCCCCGGGCAGACCCAAGATATCTTATGATTGAGGGGGAATGACTGACGACCCAAAGAAGTATGGTGCCATGACTTAAAGCTTGTCTACCTTAAAGACTAGGATACTTAAGATTAGAATCATATTTCATCATTGTCTCATATCATATTGCATTATATTTTGACTTGTGTTGGATGAACTGTGGATTATGAAACGACTTGCCTTGCTGAGTTCTTTTGAACTCATTCCTTTGTGCAATTTGTTAGATTATACTGCAGGTACAGAAGACCTTGATGGCACGTCCTATGACCTGAGCTATGATCCCGCATACTACCCTTCGGGTGATGGCTACTCGGAGAGTTAGGATTGCTATATCGAGGAGGATTATAGTGCGTACCAGGGTTAGCCCCACATTAGTGAGGGAGTGGCCACGTTGGGTTTACTTCATCCATACTTTCGAAGAGGATATCATTAGGATAGAGGAAACCTATGTGTAGGCTCCATTTCCCTAGATGACTGTAATCATTTGGATATTCTCTCTTTAGTTCCTATGGATTTGTTTATAACACTGGTTGTAACTTAACTTGATTTACCACTGTTCCACTCATTGTGAAGGAGTGACTTCTGACCACTCTATCTCTTTGAGATTTTGTTACTTAGAAGTTGTTACTTAATGTTTCCGCACTCTAATTAATTACTCTTTTCTCATTCAATTGATCTATTTATTGTTTACTTTATACATTGATTATATTGTTCATGATTATGTTATCGTGTATGTGGGAGGCATGGCCTCTCGATCTGGATCTTCGGGCTGTGGATCACATCCCGGGTATGCCAGATAGGATACCGGCTGGGTGGATGTGACACATTGGTCCACTGTTAGTCATGTAAATGGTAGGGTTGCATATGTTAGGGTTGGGCTCATGGATGTCCAAGGATCGGACCGGGTGTCGTGAGGAATTATGAGAGCATCCGCCCCAATAATATGTGGATAACCATAGGGTTAAGGAGTGGAGTCCAACAGCGGTAGCCAGTCCGTGAGGATTCTCTCTCCTAGGTTGCGAAGGATACTGAACCGAGTTGGTTGGTGCCATAGGAGATGTATCTGGATTTCATGTAGACATGTGACCAGTATGACCTTGCATTGGATTCGAAACCCAGACATGCGCCAATACTCATTACCAATGGTCGTGGTGAGAGAGTGTTGACTAAAACCCAGCCATGGAAATGAGAGCCAAGTGTTGACTGTCACATCCCGCCCCAAATCCACCCAGGGGGTACCCTATCTGGGTTACTCGGGAGCGATCCACAGCCCAACAGATCCAGTTTAGGAACGATCATATCCACTTATCACAATAATATAATCAAAAGCAAGAACAATTTATAGTATTCAAGTAATCTAATAATAAAAGTTAAGAAATGATCATAAAAGGATAACAAAGAACATCAGAGTGCCGAATAACAAGTACCAAATCAAAAGACAACTATAGAGTATAGCGGAAATATACTCTACAAATGTGTGCGGAAGGTAGATCAAAATAAGGTAAAGGTTACAACCAGATCTCCAAAGAAGGGAAATAAAAAGGTAAGCAACTAAGTTACGAAACTTGGAGGGATGCTTAAGAACAGAGTAGCAGGAGACTACGTAGCAAGAATTAACATGATCCAATGGTCGAATTGAAAACCCCCAATTTGAGGTCCTAGGTTCAAACTTGCAAGAATCATGTTCTTCAATGAAATCAATTGCAATTGCAAGAGAACTTAGGAATTTAAGCAATAGAATGATGAACAACAGAATATAGACAATTACTAACATATAATCAGACCTAATTGAAAGAGAAAATTAGATTAAGAGATGAATTCCTGTTGTAAAGAAGAGGAAAATCAAAATAAGAAAGCAAGAACATCATGTATGACAATCATAGCATGGAAAGGATGAAGAGAGGTTTAATCAAAGCAAAAGAGCTTGTAGAAGAGGTGGTTGCAAGGTTGCAGCACATTCTTCACGAACTCAGTAGCAAGAACAAGATGGGGTAGGAGTAGATTAGAGAGAGAGTGAGAGATTACATACCTTGGAGAAGAGATTAGAGAAGAGAGACAATGATTCTTGTAGAAGATCATCACCCAAGCCAAGGAGGAGGCTTAGAGAAGCTTTCCCACGTTCTCAGATGTTGAAATGAGTGAAATAATGATTTAGGTTCGAGGTTTCACTTAAAAGGACAAAGGAATATTCAAAAAGCATCTTTTTCATGATTCTGGGCTTGTTTTGGTCGATACCTTTGGTTGATAGTATCGACCAACAGTATCGACCAACAGAGTCTCAACAGGATTTTTAGGAATAGTTCAGCAACTTCAACAGGGATTCAGAAGGCTATACAAGGTCAAATTGAGTGAGGTTTTCTCCTAAAAGTCAATAAAGAAGTCTAGTTTCCATAAATATCTTTGGATCAAGCATGAGAGTTCATTAGGTCCATCAACTAAGCTCACCTTCTTCGATGCGCAAGCAGGATTTTCCAGACATAGTTCAGCAACTTCGGACAGGGATTTGGAGGGCTACATGGGGTCAAATTGAGTGGGGTTTTCTCCTACAAGTCCATCAAGAAGTCTAGTTTCGGGAAATACTTTTGGATTGAGCACAGGAGTTCATTATGTATTTCAACTAATTCACCCCTCTTCGGTGTGCAGATTCAAAACTAACACTGACAATGCTCTCAAGTGAGGGGCATCATCGCCAATGTCCATGGGCTTGGGCTCCAACACCAAATCATCAACCAAAAGGGTCCACAAGGACTTCTTGCACCACTTTGGGTCATTGGATCTACAGACAATACAAATTTCGGGCCGGGTCAGGGTAAGGATAAAGTCGGACATGGCCTCCTAAGGCTTTCAAGGATAACAACATTGAAATCAAGGTCCAACTTCAAGGTCTAACATTAAACAAGTCTTTCTTTATCCCAAAACAAATAGGGTATCCCGGGCTAGGTTTGGGCTGGATTTTACATGGACTTTCCCTTTTTCCCAGGATCCCTAAAGAGGTAGCAAGTCCTTGCTGGATCAGAGTGATGAGACTTACCCAGAGGAAGGCTAGTGTATAACTCAAAGCATGTCAACTATTAGAGACCTGCATAGTTAGAAATCATAGTATCATTCATATTTTGCATTCATTCTTATTATTTGTACATTTTGGCATTGTTGGATAATTGATGGGATTTGTGATTGTTTCTTACTGAGTTCTTTAGAACTCACGTCTTTATTTTGTATATGTTTATTAGCCTACACAGAAGAAGAAATTATACAGGAAGATGGAATGGTTTCCTATGAAGGAACCATCCCGTATGAAGAAGATGTGGCACCGTCAATGGGAGATGGAAATAGCATGTGCGGGAGCTCCTGCGGCTGCATGGAGTGCGCTTATCGTACCTATTGATGGTCAGAGACGGAAGGTGGTTAGAAAGTTTGCTCAGCGAATAGTGAAGAACTGGAGGACACCCTACCTTGAGATTCATGAAAAACACTTTTTAAACTTAGAAAAGGAAACTGGAAAGAAATTGATATAACTCTTTTGTTTACTTCCGCTGAACCCTTATTCATTTTTATTCATTATTTCTTTCCTTTATTATTGTTATTGGAGTATTTGGACTCCTGTAATTCATTTAATTCATTTATTGAACATTTGTTGCTCTTGATTAACTTTATTTGTATTTAATATTTTTGATAGACTAAAACCGTGGATCCTATGGGGGATCACTCCCACGGGTTGTCGGGCGAGTAACTGAGACCGGCGGGTGGGGTGTGACAATTCAAGTCCAGTACTTTCTTTTGACTTTTCCTGCTAAGAGCATCAGCAACCACATTCTCCTTACCAAGGTGATACTGAATGTCACAGTCATAATCAGAGACCAATTCCAACCATCTTCTTTGTCTCATATTTAACTCCTTTTGGGTAAAGAAGTACTTCAAACTTTTATGATCCGTGAAAATAGCGATCTTCTCAACATAGAGGTAATGTCTCTAAATCTTCAAAGCGAAGACAACTGTTGTGAAATCCCGCCTAATCCTAACCTTGCTACTGTGCCAAATCCATACCTACCATATGCATTATTCGATTTATTCTCTGTCGTATGAGTTGCCTAGTTTCATTTGGTAGAAGTTTACCCCGAAGCTGATCTATCCTCTCTATGATTTCTTCTTGTGCCTTCTATTCCCTTTGATAGGAGGGTAATCTCAAGTCATTCCCATGACTGATCCTTCTATCCCTGCTGTTCTAGAGTGGATCTCCATACACCCTATAACCTTGTGAACTCTCCGCATGATGATTTCTAAGAGAAATCAAGTGTGATCTTCATGATTTGTTATTCCTTCTAATTGTTTCAAGACTTCAAGCTTTTCATCTCCTGTTCCTCAATCAAAGGTTAATAATCTCTCATGTGCTGTATTAATCTACTCTTACTATGTTTTATCCTTTGTGATTGAGATTTAGAAGAAGATGCTACATCCTTGTAACCATCTCTTCTACAATCTCCTTTCATTCTTATGGTTTTATGATCTTCATATTGGTCTTTGCCATGATCCTTGTGAAGTCTTCATGAAGCCATTATCATACTCTAGATTTGATTTCAAAGCATGTTATATTTATTCCTTGTTTTCTTACAAAAGAATTATTGTTAATTGTTTTCCGGAGATTTTGGGAGAAGAAAGGTCAAGATAAAAGCAATGTATCTCCATCTCCTTCGAAAACCTAGTACTCTCCCAATTTCGAGGACAAAACTATTTTAAGGGGGGAAGAATGTGATATCCAGCCCAGGACACCCTATTTGTTTTGGGATAAAGAAAGACTTGTTTGATATTAGACCTTAAAGTTGGACCTTGATTTCAGTGTTATTATCTTTGAAAGCCTTAAGAAGTCATGCCAGACCTTTCCCTTAGGGTAGACCTGTATTATTTGGCCTTATCCGAAGACTTGTGGACCCTTTTGGTTGATGATTTGGTGTCGGAACCCAAGCCCATAGACATTGACGATGATGCCCCTCACTTGAAAGCATTGTCAGTGTTAGTTTTGAATATGCACACCGAAGAGGGGTGAATTAGTTGAAATACCTAATAAAATCCTGTGCTCAATCCGAACATATTTCCTGAAACTAGACTTCTTGATGGACTGGTAGGAGAAAACCCCACTCAATTTGACCCCATATAGCCCTCCAAATCCATGTCCGAAGTTGCTGAACTATGTCTGGAAAATCCTGCTTGCGCATCTAAGAAGGTGAGCTTAGTTTGTGGACCTAATGAAATGCCATGCTTGATCAAAAGGTATTTATGGAAACTATACTTCTTGATTGACTTGTAGGAGAAAACCTCACTCAATTTGACCTTGTATAGCCCTCCGAATCCCTGTTCAAAGTTGCTGAACTATTTATGGATTTTCTGCTGAAACCTGTTACCTGTGTTGGTCGATCCTTTTGGTCGATACCATCAACCAAGACCATCGACCAAAGTTACCCAGAATTGAGAAAAAGATGATTTTTGGATATTCCTTCATCTATTTAAGTGAAACCTCGAACCTAGAACCATATTTCACTCATTTCAACATCTGAGAACGTGGGAAAGCTCCTCTTAGGCTCCTCCTTAGCTTGGGTGATGATTTTCTACAAGAATCATTGTCTCTCTTCTCTAATCTCTTCTCCAAGGTATGCAATCTCTCACTCTCTCTCTAATCTACTTCTACCTCATCTTTTTCTTGCTACTGAGTTCGTGAAGAAGGTGCTGCAACCTTGCAACCACCTCTTCTACAAGCTCTTTTGCTTTGATTAAACATCTCTTTATCCTTTCTAGGCTATGATTCTCATACATGATGTTCTTGCTTTCTTATTTTGATTTTTCTCTTCTTTACAACATGAATTCATCTCTTAATCTGATTTCCTCTTTCAATTAGGTCTGATTGTATGTTAGTAATTGTCTATATTCTGTTGTCATCATTCTATTGATTGAATTCCTAAGTTCTCTTGCAATTGCAATTGATTTCATTGAAGAACATGATTCTTGCAAGTTTGAACCTAAGGCTTCAAATTGGGGGTTTTCAATTTGACCATTGGATCATGTTAATTCTTGCTACATAGTCTTCTGCTACTGTTCCTAACCTATTCCCCAACTAATTCTCTAGCTTCCCTTTCAATTACATCAATTTCACATGAATGCTAGGATTCTTGTCTTTAGAACATAGGACCTCAATTTGGGGGTTTTCATTTGGACCATTGGATTGTGATAATACTTGCTAGGTAGTGTACTTACATTGTTATGAACCATCCTTCCAAATTTCGGATCGATCCGCACCCCGGAAGACCCATTTCGGACCAAAATCCCCAAAATCCACTATTCTGTCCCGAGGAGAATTTTGGTCGATACCATCGACCATCGACCATCGACCAAACTTGTTGCGGACAGCAACCTTGCTCCGTTTGACCCTTTCGACCTCCGATTTTCCCGATTTCTTTTCTAACCTTTCATTTATGTTTGTCTAGGGTCTTATTACCATCTTTGGATCATTCTTTTGAGATTGTTGGATTATCATCATCGCGACTTAAGGTAAGGATGGTTATCTCCATAAACATATAGATCATCAACATATGATTTATGTTCTTATTTATGAATAGAATCTCTTGATTACTTTAATCTTTATAAGACTGTTATATATGTGTTAGAACAGTAGTATTGAAATCTTTATACTCTTGTCATGTTACATTACTATTCTTGTTTACTTATGTCTATGATGATTCATTTCAATATCATGATTTAACTTGTATTATGAAGATGTATTGGATGCATGAGAAGTGATGAACTTGAATATGTGATTGCCTACGTATAACTTGGGATTGGGGAGTGTCCTATTGATGTTTTTGTCCTTGGGCACTGGAGGGAATAGTATGGGATGTTCTCCGAAGGTGCCTATCGACTCTTTCCCGGTTATTGGATGACATACATAGGAATGTCTAGTGGTTTGGCTTGGATGTCCCTGTCGTATCAGACCCGAATCGGAAGGGCATTGAGACCGAACGACCCGTGGTAGCAGTGGGGATTTGTCGGCACTCAAGACCGGTAACCAACCTGTGAGAGGTCATAAATCTCATTGTGGGTGCCATTTATTGGTAGGGTTGCAAATGGATAGACTTGGGCTCACGGGTGCTCAAAACCGGTAACCAACCCGTGAGAGGACGTGAGAGCTTCCCGTTTACTATTTGTGGATGACCAATATGGCTGATGAGTCTGTAATCCGAGATTACACTGACTCTAGTGTGAAGGATACCGAAAAGGACAGCCGGGGGCGAGGAATGGACTTATTTGGATCTGACATGATATGACTGAGTAGATAACTTACACTGGGCTAGGCTTTACTGTGAGATGCGCCAGTACTTATACCAAATGGTGATGTGAGAGAGCGGAGACCGATCCCCTTATCATGGTTTATGATATGACTTTACCGATATTCCCCTAGCATTCCCAAGATATGGAATGGGAGAGTGACAGACGACCCAAAGAAGTATGGTGCTATGACTTAAAGCATGTCTACCTTAGAGACCAGCATTCATAGTGTTGAAACCATACTTGCATCATGTGTTCTATATCATATTGCATCATATTATGGCTTATATCATATGGTTTATATTTTATGGAATGACTACCTTGCTGAGTTCTTTTGAACTCACTCCTTTTTGCAACATATTTTGTTAGACTTTTCTACAGGTACTACCACTGTTGACTGTGGCAGTCAACCCTCTGGTGGTCGAGTTGAAGACTTGTATCATACTGGTGGCGATGAACCAGTTGATAAAGATGAGTAGATCGAGATCGGGACTTGTTTGTAGCAGTTCAGTTTTATATTTGTGTGTTAGGGATGGGATGTCGCCTCATTCCCTTTTTAACCTTTTATTTAAATTGTCAGGACTATAGCTTAGTTGTTTCACTTGTTATTTGGTGAATCGGTTGTAACCTTTACTTTTAGTCGTTTCATCTTCTGCTATTATTATAAGATGGGTTTCCTCCCTCCTTTTCACACTTGATTGTTTATACTAATGAAATCATTTCCGCACTCTGATGTTATTTGTGAATCCTTCTGAGGTACTTTCTCGACTTTTATTATTAAATTATTTGGATACAAGGAATTGTTCTTGCTTTTGATTATATTATTGTGCTAAGTGACTATGATTGTTCCTAAACTTGATCGGCGGGACTGTAATTCACTCCCCGGGTAATCCAAATAGGGTATCCCCTTGGTGGATTTAGGGCGGGATGTGATAGATGGTATCAGAGCCCAAGTTTTCAGACAATCATAACCACAGAACACAATCATGAAGCATCCTTGAGTCATAGATCCAAAAGTGACTCAAACTTTCTTAGAATGGAATAATAGAAAACTTGGATTAGAAACTTAAATAAATGAAGCATAATACATAATGGTTGAATAATACACAATAATTAAAAGTTTATGACTTGTAACTAGGTTGTAGTCATGGTTGGAGTTAAGTTGTCAGTTTTAAGTATTGTGTTTGTGTTGTGAGTCATGAGTTGGGTCTTGAGTTGAAAGTTGTCGTTGTGAGTTGTCCTTCTCAGTGAGTCTTTGTTGTGAGTCGTGTGTTGTCATGAGTCTGAGTTGTGTCGTCATCATGTGTTGTCGTATGAGTCTGAGTCGGGAGTCATCATTGGGAGTAATGGTCGTGAGTGGTCGTCATGAGTTATAAGTCATAACTAAACATTAACAATTTCTAATGCAATAAAAAAAATGCATAATGTACAATAACATAAGTGAAACAAACCGAATTTCCTTAATCATATAGGAGATTTTTACAAATCTTAAAGGAAATACATCATTGAAAGCATAAAAGGAAAATCCTAGCACTATCTATCTAGGTGATTGAATCCGGTAATCTGTCTGGTCCCTCCTAGATCTGAACTCCTTCAGTAATGCAAATTTCTCTCCCAAGGTATACATATAGGACTCTATCCTCTCTTGTCGAGCTTTTATCCTCTTAAGTGTGGAAGAAATAGATGACTGATGAGAAGCCACACCTGGAGCCTCAAAAGTCCTATGTGATGGACCCTCAATCGCAATGGAAGCATGGTGTAGGAATCTCCTCGTGTCTCAAAATCTCATACTGACCTCGATCCTCATCTCCCTAATTATCAATATCATCCTCATCCCGAGATGGAACCCCCTCATGATTGTCATCATCACCATCTCAATGCTCATCACCAACAACATCACCATCATCATCCTCATCCTACTCATCACCATCATCCCCTGTGCCATCAGCCTTGGTAATATCACTCATCCTCTAACCTAGTTGCGTCGCGAAGCCTCTGTGATGTCTATACCAACCAGAATCTACCAGTGGAAATCCTGTATATACGAAATATCCAGAATGCGGGCTAGTACTTTTGTAGTAAAGCTAATCGATTTGCCTCCAACCATAGACTTGATGACAATCCTAGTGTTATCTGTTTAGGAAATTGTTCCTGAGAATCGAGTTGATCTCTCATAGCCCGATACTTTTTCTCTAGTCATGTCAATTTAATCTTCTATAATGCAGATGTGTGTCTCTATCCTCTCTTGTGAGGAAGTTATTGCTGAAGCTGAGAAACCACACCCGGTGCCCTGAAAATTGTATACAATGGACCTCCATCCTCAAATTATCGAGCTGGAATAGTTTCCTCCTCATCTTCCTGAACCTCTTGATCCTGAGTCTCATACTCATTATTCTCATCCTCATCATCATTTTCATCCTGATCTTGAACCTCATTTGTAGTCTGGACCGTTGTCTCCTTATCATTGTATTACCTCTGCTTGTGG
This sequence comes from Hakea prostrata, assembly GCF_041222555.1. NCBI lineage: Eukaryota > Viridiplantae > Streptophyta > Magnoliopsida > Proteales > Proteaceae > Hakea > Hakea prostrata. Next base: position 31,688 of record NW_028291176.1, on the reverse strand, counting down.
CGAAGGAATAGTACCCTAATCCTCGTCTCTACCTCTCCTAACCCTTAAGTGTTTTTCTTCATGGTGGTTTGATGGGAATCTGAAGAGCCAAGTTGAAATTTGCATTTCATGAGTAAAGGAAGTCAAGTAATGCAATAGTTGGCGAAGAAGGGTATTTTGGTAAATTTTCGGAAAAATTTTGTTTTCGATTGAAGCTGCAATTTGGACTTGTTAGCATGGGTACAAGAGTTGGTTTAACATGCTAAGAAGGTTTGTTTGGAGAAGATCCATTGAAACCCTTGGATGTTGGAAAATTTTAGCAAGGATGAAAGTTGTGGAAGATCCCTCCTATAGAACTACTAGCTGTAGAACGTGTTCCCGACCTCTATCAGCCCTCCTACCTCCTTAGGCATAGTGAACCTGTCGAGTCAAGAGAAGTTTGCATCTGGATTAGTTCTTGTGCTTGTTTGAATGGAAGAGTGGCATTTTCATAATTTTTCAAAAAAAAGTCGATTTTGTCGAAATTGCGGTTCGAACATTCTAGCATGTGCATAAGACTTGGATAAATATGCTGGGATGGTTTGTTTGAAGAAAATCTATCAATTTTGCGGCGTAGATGTGAAAATTCAGCAACTTTAGAAGAAGGAATCCTCTTTTGGGCAAGGTTTTGTGATTTTTGGAAAGTTGGATTTTGGCCAAACAAAGTGTGTGAGCACCTTCCTAATGTTGAAACAGTCATGTAGGAATTGTTTTGGTGTCAAAATTCCTTTTGGTTTGAAAATGGGACAAGAGTTTGTAAAGTTGGGATTTTTGTAAAGTGAATAGTGAAATTCGTGCAAGGTGTGGGAAATCTTTTTGGTTGAAGTTGGGAATTGTGTGGAAATTGGTTGGAGCATGTTTCTAAACACCCCTAAACATGTTTCTAACCAATGTCAGCAAGCAATTCTCAGTTTAATGGAAAATCATGTTGTTGGTAATGAATTTGAAAAGAAATAAAGGTAAGAATGAAGGGTATCTTGTGCTGTTGACCTGAATAGTTGGTGTGAAGTTGTTGGAGCTCTTGAAAGTCTTGGAACCTTAGGAACCCTAGAGAACCTTTTCCACTGAACCAAACTCAAAGTGGAAGTGTTTGAAATGAGAATGAAATGGAGGAAGTGGTCCCTTTTAGGCTGTTTTTCAAACAGGGCAAATTTTGTTGTTTTGGGCAGTTTTGTCAAAAATTGATTTTGACGCATTGTTTGGGTTTTATTGACCTATGTAGTTGATTTAAGTGTGGTTGTCATGTTGGAAGTGTGATGTTTTTGTGGAAGACCTTTGAAACCCTTGAACCTTTTGAGAAGCCTAGAAAACTTTTCTTAAAGTTCGTTATTCTTAACCTTCGTTCCTATCTTCATTTGATTTGTCACCTATGCATCTCTTGCTTTCTTAATGTCTACTTTTTGTTTTGAGTTCCTATCTGTCGTTTAAGAAGTCAGCCAAGAGTCCAGTGTTCTTTACCCATTAAATCTATTTTTCATTGTACCTTCTATTCCCTGGTAAGGATTCGGTGGAAGAATCACACCCCTGAAGATGTTTCCTCATCTTATTGGAAGTCCTAGTATGCTTTCAATTTCGGGGACGAAATTATTTTAAGGGGGGGAGAATGTGAAATCCCGCCTAATCCTAACATTGCTACTGTGCCAAATCCATACCTACCATATGCATTATTCGATTTATTCTCTGTCGTATGGGTTGCCTAGTTTCATTTGGTAGAAGTTTACTCTGAAGCTGATCTATCCTCTCTACGATTTCTTCTTGTGCCTTCTATTCCCTTTGATAAGAGGGTAATCTCAGGTCATTCCCATGACTGATCCTTCTATCCCTGCTGTTCTAGAGTGGATCTCCATACACCCTATAACGTTGTGAACTCTCCACATGATGATTTCTAAGAGAAATCAAGTGTGATCTTCATGATTTGTTATTCCTTCTAATTGTTTCAAGACTTCAAGCTTTTCATATCTTGTTCCTCAATCAAAGGTTAATAATCTCTCATGTGTTGTATCAATCTACTCTTACTATGTTTATCCTTTGTGATTGAGATTTAGAAGAAGATGTTGCATCCTTGCAACCATCTCTTCTACAATCTCCTTTCATTCATATGGTTTTATGATCTTCATATTGGTCTTTGCCATGATCCTTGTGAAGTCTTCATGAAGCCATTATCATACTCAAGATTTGATTTCAAAGCATGTTAGGTTTATTCCTTGTTTTCTTACAAAAGAATTATTCTTAATTATTTTCCAGAGATTTTGGGAGAAGAAGGGTCAAGATAAAAGCAATGTATCTCCATCTCCTTCGAAAACCTAGTACTCTCCCAATTTCGAGGACGAAATTATTTTAAAGGGGGGAGAATGTGACATCTAGCGCAAACCTAGCCCAGGACACCCTATTTGTTTTGGGATAAAGAAAGACTTGTTTGATATTAGACCTTAAAGTTGGACCTTGATTTTAGTGTTATTATCTTTGAAAGCCTTAAGAAGTCATGCCAGACCTTTCCCTTAGGGTAGACCTGTAATATCTGGCCTTATCCTAACCTTGACCCGGCCCGAAGTCTGTTATGTTTGTGGGTCCGAAGACCCAAAGTGGGGGAAAAGAGACTTGTGGACCCTTTTGGTTGATGATTTGGTGTCGGAACCCAAGCCCATAGACATTGACGATGATGCCCCTCACTTGAGAGCATTGTCAGTGTTAGTTTTGAATTTGCACACCGAAGATGGGTGAATTAGTTGAAATACCTAATAAACTCCTGTGCTCAATCCGAACATATTTCCTGAAACTAGACTTCTTAATGGACTTGTTGGAGAAAAACCCACTCAATTTGTCCCCATATAGCTCCCCAAATCCCTGTCCGAAGTTGCATTAGTCAAACCGAAAGGCATAACAGCAGGAGCATTAGTCAAACCGAAAGGCATAACTCGAAACTCAAAATGACCATACCTTGTTCTAAAAGCCGTCTTGAAAATATCACTTGACTTCACTTTCAACTGGTGATATCCAGACCTTAAATCAATCTTCGAGAACACTACTGCACCCTTCAACTGATCAAAAAGATCATCAATTTGGGGCATCGGGTATCTATTCTTAATGGTCAGCTTGTTCAACTCATGGTAATCAATGCACAAGCGCATACTACCATCTTTTTTCTTAACAAACATGACCGGGGCTCCCCAAGGAGAAACACTAAGTCGAATGAAACTTCTATCCAAGAGTTCTTTCAACTGCTTTTGCAACTCAACCTGTCACATCCACCCAGCCGGTACCCAATCTGGCATACCCGGGATGTGATCCAGTGCCCCGAAGATCCATAGTTTAGGGACCACATCATCCACATCGACGATAATACAATCATGAATAGATAATAATAATAAACTAACAATGGATAATCATAAAATTCAGAAAAGAGATACCAAGGATAATTAGAGTACGAAAGTAAATATCATATCAGATAAATTAAGAAGGCAATGGGCGGAATCCACTCCTTCAAATAAGCGGAAGTGAGGTGAAAACTGAATAAGTACAAGTCTCAAGTTATGAAATTTAATTTAAGGTTATTACAATTCCTCTGAGTTTAACTGTCACAAAAAGGGGGGGGTGGGTAGCTACACATAAGTCTCCTCCACAATAAATATGTTCTCTTCGATAGTGAAGACCTCAGAGACCCAATATGGCTGCTCCCATACTATCTCGGGGCTAACCCGAATAAGCCGGAGGATCTGCTTCGGTACCGTCACCGAAGTCTTCATTGTAGCTAGCCTCCGGATAGTAGTATGAGGCATCCGGGTCCGCCTCAGGGAATGTGCCATCAGAGAAATCACCTGTAGAGTAGCCTAGCAAAATATTGCAACAGAAAAGAATGAGTTCAAAAGAACTCAGCAAGGATGTTATTCCACAACACATAAGCCACAAGATAATCATAAAATGATGCAGATGCTATGAGACATATAATGCAATATGATTCTACTCTAAGTATGCTGGTCATCTATGGTAGACATGCTTTAAGTCATAGCACCATACTTCTTTAGGTAGTCTCAGTCACTCATCACCGAGGGGAATTGGGTCCTGCATCCCTCTCGGACAAACCCATGGTTAGGGGTTTCGGTCACCACTCTCTCACATCACCATTTGGTACAAGTATTGGCGCATGTCTAGGTAAAGCCTAGCCCAATGCAAGTCATCTACTTAGTCATATCATGTCAGTTCCAGATACGTCCATTCCTCCCCTCTCGGGATCCTTTCCGGTATCCTTCACACTAGAGTCACAGATATTACTCACCGGACTCATCAACCCTATTGGTCATCCATAAATGGTAGACGGGAAGCTCTGACGTCCCTCTCATGGATCATTTCACCGGTCTTGAGTGCCCGTGAGCCCAAGTCTAGCCATTTGCAACCCTACCAATAAATGGCCCCTTTCGGGTAACCATAATGCAATTTATGTCCTCTCACGGAGTGGATACCGGTCTTGAGCGCCCACAAATCCACACTACTACCACGGGTTGTTTGGTCTCAATGCCCTTCCGAATTGGGTCTGATATGATAGGGACATCCTAGCCATACATCTAAACAAGTCCTATGTATGTCATCCAATAACCCGGGAAAGCGTCAATGGACACCTTCGGTGAACATCCCATGCTATTCCCTCCGATGTCCAAGGACAGAAGCACCAGTAGGGTACTCCTCAATCCCAAGTTATACTTAAGCAATCACATGCCCAAGTCCATCATATCAATTCATAAAATACAACCATCATAGTAAACATTTGATTCATGACATTGACATAATTCATCATATATTGAAATTCATAAATATGATAAGACATTGAGATAAAATTAATGTAAACATAAAGCTATTGTTGAAAGACATATGTAGCAAGTCTAACATGATACGAATATGAAATAGAAACCATGTTCACCATGTTAGGAATACCAAGTCAAAATTTCATGTCCTAGGTAATTATACCGATAACTATCCTTATCTTGAATTGGAGAAGAGAATGGTCCAAGATCACAAGCAAGTGGCCCAAATAGTCTTAAAACCCTAAACAAGCATATATGAAAGGTTAGAGAAGAATTCAGAACAATCGGAGATCAAACGAATCAGAACTAGGCAAAAGTTGCTGACAGCAACTCTGTTGGTCGGTACATTTGGTCGATAGTATCGACCAATAGTATCGACCAAATCAATTTTCGGACAGCAAGCTGGCTTTTTGCATTCTTGCCCAGATTTGGTGTTCCGGGTCTCGGATCGACACGAAACTTGGAGGATAGTCTAGGCACAATATAGGGGCACTAATTATCAAGAATTTATCATAATCCAATGGTCCATTTAGAAATCCCCAAATTGATTCATCAAGGTCAAGAGTTGTTAAACATGGCATTAGCTATATCTTAATGCAAATTGGGGGAAAACATAGGGGATTAGATAGGGAATCACTTAGAAGCAACATTGAACTCATATGCAAGGTGAAGATTAGGTTAATCATAGGCTTCATCTCAGTTTTGTTAAATAAAGTAAGTTGGTGAGCAATAAATTATAGAAGTGTGTAGTTAATGATTATGAGGTGAATAAATCATAGTCATATCGGTGAAAACATCAATATATAGGTATAGAAGGCTCATGGCAAGGTGTTTGCAAGGTTGCAGCACCTTGACCATGGTCCCAACAGTAAAATAGAGAAAGGAGGAGTGAGAAAGTGATTAGGAGAGAGAGTCATACCTTGAGAGTGGAAACAAGGAAGTGAGAATGAGTGGTTGGCAATGATTAATGGAGAAGGTGCTTCACCATTACCAAGGATAAGTTCTTGAGAGGCTCTCCCACGTTCCCAGATGTTGAAAACGCTAGAATAGGGCTCCAGTCTCGAGGAATAAATAAATAGAAAAGAATATTTCAGAGAATCTTTAAACCTGGGTTCAACAAACTTGTTGGTTGATAGTATCGACCAATAGTATCGACCAAATCATGTTTCTGAAGAATTTAACAGAATAGTTCAGCAACTTTAGGTGTGGACTTGGAGGGCTATACAAGGTCAAATTGCATGGGGTTTTCTCCTACAGTTCACTAAAGAGGTCTAGTTTTAGGGAGTACCTTCGAATTATGCACAAGAGTCCGTTTGATATCTCAACTGTCTCACTCTTCATCAGTGCGCAGATTCTAACTTAACACTGATAATGTGCTCAAGGAAGGAGCAGCATCATCAATGTCCATGTACTGGAGTTCCGACACCACGTCCTCAACCAGCAAGGCCCACAAGTCCCTCCTACCACCACTTCAGGTCTTCGGACCTACGAACACAACAATGACCGTGTCGGGTCAAGGTTAGGTAAAAGCTGGATTTTACACAACCAACTCAATCGGAGCCATTCTATATGGAGCCTTAGATACCAGGGCAACACCAGGGATTAGATCAATAGAAAATTCCACTTCTCTATCAGGTGGCACACCTGACAGATCTTTAAGAAAGACATCAATGATGTCACATACAATGCTAACTTCTTCTACTTTCTTTCCTTCCTTAACCTTTCCTTCAAATGGCAAACCTTCAACTAATGCATAGACTTGCATCAGTGCAGACAATGTCTTCTTACCAATTCTTTCCTTCTCACCTTGGAATTCAAAACTTGAACTTCCACTAATCCGAAATTGAATCCCCTTCGAAGAACAAAGAATTACAGCATTATGGGTAGTCGACCAATCAATACCCAAAATGATATCAAAATCCTTCATATCCAAAAGTACCAAATTGGCTTCCAAATTCTTTCCACCAACCAAAATAGGACACTTAACTAATCCTTTATCTAGTTTCACAATAGGTCCAGTAGGGGTACAAATCAATAAACAACTAGATAATTTCTCAAGTTCCAAATCAATCTTCTTGATAAATGCAGATGATATGAATGAATGAGAAGCACCCGCATCAAATAACACAAATGTAGGAATAGAAGCAACAAATAAAGTACCTATAACCACTTCATGATTCTCATCCTATTCAGTACCAGAAATACTGAATACTCTTTCAGAAGGAGGGATAGGAGTACTCTTCACTAAAGGAGCAGACTGTTGAACAGGCTTCTTAGGACAGTCACGAGCAAAATGACCAATCTGCTTATAGTAGAAGCAAACAGGGTTACTAAATCCAACAGGAACAGGTGCAACTAAAGGCTTATGATCCAAAGGCCTAGGAATACCATTCACAGGCCTAGCATTCACATTCATCGGTGGCCGATTCCCACCAAACTAGCCTGGTTGCCGAAATCCAGAGCTCTGACCTACACTCCTAGACTGAAAAGCAGGAGTAGGGTATGGCGTAGGTCTCACAAAACGTCGATTAGTTCGATCCGCAAATCCAGGATTCCTTGGCTGCCAGGGTCTTTGCACTCTAGCATTCTCTTTCTCAGTTTCTTCCAGCTTCTTGGCATTTTGCACCACCTGGGAATAACTTTCAATAGGTTGAATGATGAGAAATGCCCTGATTGCAGGTCGCAATCCCTTGAAGAATTTCTTCGCTTTGGCAATGTCAACCTCCAAAAGAGTCGGGAGCAAAGAAGTGAAGCTCCTCGAACTTCTGTTGGTATTCCAACACCGACAAAGATCCTTGAGTAAGAGCCATAAACTCAGCTTCCTTCGCATCCTTCAAAGCTTTAGGGAAGTAGTTCTTGCAAAAAGCTTCCTTGAACAAATCCCACGACACAATGCTAGCATGCAAACCTTCCAAAACAGGCCGGGTGGATGTCCACCAAGCGTCAGCTTCATGTTGCAACTTCTGCTCGGCAAACAAAATCTTCTAGGTTTCCGTACATTGCAAATGACGAAAAGCTTTTTCTAACTCACGTAGCCACTTGTTAGGAAACAAGATATCCTTGGATACTCCAGTGAAGTTGGGAACTTGCATCTTCAGAAAACTCTCCATCAAACGAGAATGAGGAGTTCTGGCTAATCCACCTGCATTCAAAACTGCGGCATGAGGATTTCCATTGACACCAGCACGAGTCTCATTATGCAGAGTCATGAAACCGGTCAGCATCTGATTGAACTGAGCTGCTTGCTGTTGCATCATATTGCCCAAAATATTGGCAATATCACGAAAGTTTCCGACATTCGGGGCACTGGGTACATCAGAAGTACCTTGGTCACCAGTGTTGGTCTGCTGATCATGACCACTGATTGTTATCTCATCACTTCTATGACCACTGGATTCACCACACCCACTTCTTAATGTAACCATTCTGCAAAAACGGAAATGTCAAAAACACCGAATTTCGAAGTTTCGACACAATCCAAAAGTCCAAATGACTAAAAATCTTAAATCATGCTTAAACACATCCATTTAGTCATCAAATATGCAATCATTGGACAAAAATCACTTTTTTTCCAAAATCCAACAGCACTTGGGGCTTCTGGGTCGAGTGGTCCAGTCGACCAAGGCTTACAGCACGCGAATTTCAGGGTTTTAAGTGCCAAAAACCCATTCAAACTCATTCCAAACCTTGCCAACTTGAGAGGGAGCTCTGGGGAAGAGGTGCTAAGGCATTCCTAAGTGTTTTCCAAGTAGTTTGGTGCTTCAACAACAACACTACAACACTCATTCATCTTCACACAAGGTAAATCTTCATTCCCATTCTCATTTTCATCTTCTCATGCTTGCAAATCACCAAAAACCATGTTTAGCTTGTGTCTATTGCTAGAAATCAGGCTTAGGAACACTTAGAAACATGTTCCCTAGTTTTTAGCACAATCCCATGCTTAAACAACAAGTTCTACCACAATCTTGCACTTTCACATCGCTTTCGTACCGAAATCATTAACTTTAGAGAAAATTTCGATTTCTCTCAAACCGCTTTGAGTTTTCGCACGAAATCAAATGCTACACACTCAAAATGATGTTGTGAACGTGAACATGTAATTTGATCTTACCAATTTCAAAATTTTCAAAAATCCAATTTGGCCTAGAATGCAAAATCCCCAAATTCCTTCTTGCTGAATTTTCAACTTTAAACTGAGATTTCGATCGATTCTCTTCAAATAAACTTCATAGTCATGCAATTCCAAGTATTGCACACATGCTAGTATGCTTAATTCGCATTTCCCTCAAATTTCCAATTTTGATGAAAATTACGAAAATGCCCTTCTGACTGAATTTTTGAAACAATACTAACATGCAACATCCTTTGTCTTTTTCAACAAACATCACACCATGCAGAGAGGTGGACGAGGCAGAGGCAGGATAGTTGGAGCTAGGTGAGGCAGAGGTCGAGTTCCAGCTCAACCGAGGGAGGAGATCATATGACTCGATCACTTCGACACACCACAGGCAGAGTTCCTGTACAAGGCATTCTTCGAGTACTACCACATAGAGTATGGGCGACTTCTTCACTTACGAGAGCTAAGAGTATTCCGGATCCGACAGCAATTCAACACTCAGGCATGGACCCACCTCTTCACGGCGGACTTACCCGTCTATCTTGAGCTTGTGAGGCTGTTCTTCAGCAACCTTATGTCTGTCAAGGAGGCCAAAGGACTAGGTTGTCCTTTCAGACTCATACTCGAGAGCAGGGTAAGAGAGACACAGATCTGCTTCTCCACTAGGGATTTGGCACACATTCTCCATGTACCACGACAATGCTTATGGATACCTATCGGGGCAGAGGTAGACGATTCTTGATGCCCTACGAGCTTCATGAGATATACGCCACTCGCTGGGATGACTTAGGGTGCTACCTTCCAAGAGACAATGGACAGATGATAGATTCGGCTAGGATCATCGGTCGCATTGTCGGCTTAAACATCATACCGAAGGCTGGACATCACAACCGGTTTTTTGTGATGGAGGCCGTAGTTATCTACCACATCTACACAAGCTTTCAGATAGACTTATCCTACATCATCGAGCAGGTCATGATAGATCTGGTGGCACATCCTAGTATGAGGAACCTTTGCTTCGGGAGGTTACTGACATTGATCTTCTGTCACTTCGGGGTTAGTTTGGAGGACACAGAGGAGCTTACTGGTTCATTGGGGTATGCCATTGGGACTAGGACTGTCACATCCTCCCAGCCAGTACCCTAACTAGCATACCCGAGAGTGTGATCCACAGCCCCGAAGATCAGGTATCGAGTAATCAACCTCCCACATAAACAATAACATAATCATGAACAATAATAATCGATGTGCAACAGATAAACCAAAGATCCAAATAAGGAAAGAATACACCATGTATATGATCAGAGTACGAAAGATAATCAGAGTGTCTAAATCAATAAGTAAAGTGAGGCGGAATCCCACTCTACAACCAGCGGAATAGTAGTTCTAAAAGAAAAGGAACAGAATAAAATCTAATCCCAATAGCAGGTACAATAGGTAACTAAATTGTTCTCAATCTTATAGACAACGTCTCTATAAGTATAAATCTCAAAAATGGCACAAGGGCGCTTCCACTCTATGGTCGGACTAAGCATCGTACGGAGCATAACCACCCGCGGAATCTTCAGTATAATTGTCGTAACCGCAATCACTTTCTTGGAGATATGCCTCTTCTCCTTGCGCTTCTTCATACGAGCAGTCATGATACTCAGAACCTGTAGAGTAATCTAACAAAACATTGTACAAAAGGAATGAGTTTCAAAGAAAATCTGTAAGGCAGTTAAACCATGACAACATATATAACAGGATTTCAAACAGAGTAAATGCTATATGGTATGAAGCACATGATGCAATATGATTCTAACTCTATGTATGCTGGTCTCTATTGGCAGACATGCTTTAAGTCATAGCACCGTACTTCTTTAGGAAAGTCTCATTCACTCATCATCAGTTGGTAATGGGTCCTTCATCCCTCAGGATATTCCATGGCTAGGGGTATAGGTCACCACTCTCTCACATCACCATTGGTCTAAGTACCGGCGCATGTCAAGGTCAAAGCCTAACCAAATGCAAGTCTCCTACTTAGTTACATCAAGTCAGATCCAGACACGTCCATTCCTCGCCCCTGGCAATCCTTTCTAGTTCCTTCACACTAAAGTCCTTATAGTCCCTGATTACGAACTCATCAACCCTATAGGTCATCCACATATGGTAAACGAGAAGCTCTCACGTCCTCTCACGGATTGGTTATCGGTCTTAAGCGCCCGTGAGCCCAAGTCTATCAATATGCAACCCTACCTATAAATGGCCTCTTTCGAGTATCCACAATGTGATCCATGTCCTCTCACGGATTGGTTACCGATCTTGAGCGCCCATAAATCCCCATTGCTACCACGGGTCGTTCGGTCTCAATACCCCTCCGATTAGGGTTTGACATAACGGGACATCCTAGCCAAGCACTACTAGACAGCCCTAAACATGTCATCCATCAGTTTAGGAAGGTGTCTAAGGGCATCTCCGGAAACATCCCATAATATTCCCATAGTAGTCCTAGGACAGAAGTGTCAAAAGGACACCTCTCCTTCCCAAACCATACTTAAGCATACAAAAGCATCAATCCATAACCTCACATATGTGGTAACTTCATATATGGAAAGAAATCAATAATAACATTCAACTTGTATATAACTGGTAAGTAAATCATACATGAGTCAGTTTAATATAAACAAGTAATGCTACTGATATCAAGATAGTACAACAGTAGTATAACATTGTAAGAATCTAATTAAAGAAATAAACTAACAAGATTCAAATATAAAAAATATACAATTTATGTTGTTAAGGGAGTAACCATCCTTACCTTTTATAACTTGCAAAGGAATCTTAAGAATTCAAGTAAGACCTTGACAAACTTGAGAAGAAGGTCCTAAACAAGTGTATACAACATATTAGGAAAGATCCCTAAAAGAAAAGATATCAAAACATCCAAAACAGACCAAATTTGGAGTTGCTGTACTCATTGGTCGATTGGATTGGTCTACTGTCTCAGTCGACCAATCAGTCGACCAACAGAGACAGTGGCCTACAAAATCAGAGTTTTAAGAATAAAGAACCGAATTTGGTGGTTCAAAAGGGTACCAAACAAGGGGTAAACTACATTGGTAGTATCCTAACATAAAGTGGACTTCCAAACACTAATCGAATCAAGTTTTCGAGTTACAAATTAGGAAATAAAAGTTACCATAATTAGATTAATCATGGTTCTTGAAGAATTCAAAATACAACTCATAGACAAGAACAATAGGAGAATGAATCATTGATTTTGATAAAGATATCATTGAAGGCATACATAGATCTTCAAGAAATAGATCTAAGAACATGAATCTAAATAAAGAAACAAAACATACCATAGATGTATCAGTCATGATTCTTGAAGAAAGCATGGTATGATAGAGGAGAAACAACTAGATATTGATAGATCATGGATCATGTAAGGAAAACACAGTGATTGTCTACTAATATGATCAGTAAAATAGATCTAAGAAGATCATAATTTAAATCAAAGACAAACGAAGACAAGATCATGATTTAGATCATGATTCCTTCAAAAGCTTGCAATGACCATGATTACGGACATTGCTTTAGCCATTAATCTTTAGGAAGATCATGAGAGATAAGTTCAGAGATGTTTGCAATAGAGAATGCAGCATCTCCTCTACTGTCTCAACTCAAAAAGGAAAGAAAACAAGGATGAAAAAGAAGAAGAGAGTGTAAACATACCTTTTTGTATAAGAACACGAGTTTTGACGAAGATCCGTCAAGATAAACACCAAGAACGCAAGAGAGATGACTTGCAGAGGTCTTTGGTTCGTTCCAAAGAGTTTGGAGGCAGAAAATATGAAGTAGACTCGAGATTGGACTTAAATAGAGCAAGCAAAACCTAATTAACAAATATAGAACCCATTGGTCGATTGGATTGGTCTACTGGTCCAGTCGACCAATGAGTCGAGCAATCACAACAGCAAATCAAAAACAGGGAATTGAAGGCTCAGATCAAATCCAAACATAAAGGGGTTTTGCACACACACCAAGTGACTTACCTAATAGGTAGAAATGCCTTCAAACCATGATAGAGAACACTCCAAGTCCATCAACTAATCCGATCTTCATCAAGATTCAGTTTCCATAAATAGAACATAGTCATCAACACTCATGGATTCAAAGCCAGACACCAAGTCTTCCACTAAGATTGCCCAAAGCTAACTTCTTTACTTCTAGTTGTCGGACCTACAAACAACAGGGTTTTTCGGGTCAAGGTTAGGACTGGGTTTCACAAGGACTATCAGGAAGATGAGGCTCACTCAGATTGTGAGATCTCCGGGTCCAAATGGTGAGGAGGATACATATGAGGATGAGGTGGAGGCTCCAGCAGATGTGAGTGATGCTGGTCCAGATTCTGATGATCAGGCATAGGAGGATACAGAGATGCATGAGGATGATCCTGAGCATCCTGAGATTCCCAAATCACCACACTTCGAGACAGGAGACCCTTCACATTCAGTCCCAGAGACTTCTAATTTAGGTGCTCAAATGAGATTGATGACTTCCATGCTAGAGAGGATGGAGGTCAGACAGGAGCAGATGTATGAGAGGATGGAGTTATGGCAGGATAGGATAGAGTCTCAGATTACTCAGATGGTCGAGGACTTCAGAGTATTCAGAGATCAGAGGAGATCACCTAGATAGATTGTACTTAGTATTTCCCTTTATGTTTTTCAGATGTAAACTTTTCTTAAAGTTAATGAAGTTCTTTTTGTTTCACTTTATTATTGTGTGTTATGAACTTTTCTTTTATTGCATTACATGACATTTGTTCAAATATAATTATTGTATATTATTCAAAAATATTCAATTATGCTTCATTAAACAAGTTTCTAATCCAAGTGTTCTATTATTCACTTCTAAGAGTAGATGAGTCACTTCTAGATCTATGACTCAGGAATTTTCTGTTACTGTTTTCTGTGGTTAGGATTTCCATGAACTTGGCTCTGATACCACTCTGTCACATCCCCCCAGCCGGTACCCTAACTGGCATACCCGGGAGTGTGATCCACAGCCCCGAAGATCAAGTATCGAGGAAATCATCCTCCCACATATACAATAACATAATTATAAACAGGAAATAATCAAGGTTTAAATATTATAAAAAAAAGATTTAAAATCAAGAAATGAATAATCAATATAATTAGAGTGCGAAATGATACCAGATGTAATCACATCAAAAGAAGTAGAGTGAGGCGGAAACTCACTCCACAGCTACAACGGAAAAGTAGTGCGTAAGTCTAAAAAGAATTACAACCGAAACAAAAGAAAATAAGAAAGACAAACTAAACTTAAGAGTTTTCTATCCTATAGATGACATCTTCAAAATAGTGGACTTCGTCAATCCAACATAGATGATCCATCTCTACACTTCGTCTAATCGTAGTACACAATGTGATCGCTCAAGGGATCATCAGTGTAATCTTCATTGTCGCCAACACGTTGCGTGTAGTACACTTCATCGACTTGCACTTCATCGTACTGTCCATCATAGTAGTCAGTACCTGTTGAATAATCTAACAAAAGATTGTACAAAAAGGAATGAGTTTCGAAAGAAACTCAGTAAGGCAAGTTAACTCATAACAACATAAATACATATATCAGAACATAACAAGATGCAATGTAGTTTGAAACAAATAATGTATGTATGCCTCTAAACTCTATATATGCTGGTCCCTATTGGCAAACATGCTTTAAGTCATAGCATCGTACTTCTTTTGGTAGGTCAGTCACACAACTCCTTTTGGTAGTGGGTCCGGCATCCCTCTCAGACATTCCATGGCTGGGGGTTAAGTCACCGCTCTCTCACATCACCATTGGTCTAAGTACTGGCGCATGTCAGGGTTAAGCCTAGCCCAATGCAAGTCATCTACTCATTTACATCAACTCAGATCCAGATATGTCCATTCCTCCCCTCTCGAGATCCTTTCCAGTATCCTTCACACTAGAGTTAGCGTATCTGACTCTCTCAAATACGGACTCATCAACCCTATTAGTTATTCACATATGGTAAACAAGAAGCTCTCATGTCCTCTCATGGATATAACTCACCAGTCTTGAGCGCCTATGAGCCCAAGTCTAATCATATGCAACCCTCCAATAAATGGCCCCCACAATATGATTCCCGTCCTCTCACGGATATAACTCACCGGTCTTGAGCGCCCATGAATCACATTGCTACCACGGGTCGTTTTGTCTCAATACCCTTCCGATTTGGGTCTGATATAACGGGGACATCCTAGCCAAACACTGCTAGATAGCCCTAGGTATGACAACCAATGATTCAGGAAAGCGTCGGTGGGCATCTTCGGAGAACATCCCATACTATTCCCTCCGATGTCCAAGGACAAAAGCGTCAAACGGACACTTCCCAATCCCAAACCATACCTAGTCAAACACATTCTCAGATCAGTCATGACATACACAACCAACAATTCATCATATAAAAGAGAATGTAAAAGCATATGCAGTAATAAACATTTCACATAAGCTCGGATAATGAAAAAGAATACATAAACAAGTGCTACTGTACTTACAGTAGTATATCAGAAGTATAAAGTACAAGAATAGTAAACAAACTCATAGTTTCATAAAGTAGAAACCAGAGAGTATGCGATCTACGTTATTATGAAATAACTATCCTTACCTTGATTATTGCCAAAGATAATCCAAAGATCAAAGAGAGCAACTCCAAACTTAGCAAATAAACTCCTAACAATCATAGATACAACATTAGGAAAGATACCTAAAGGATTAGAGAGCAAACGAATCAAATTGGGCGAAAAGGGAAGCTACTGCCTCCTTTGGTCGAGTGCTTGGTCTAGTGACCCAGTCGACCAAGCAGTCGACCAATCGAGTCGGTACGGAATTGCTGAAACTGATTTGGTCATAACTTCTTCGTTTGAAGTTGGATTGGTCCGAAATTCGAAAGGGAACTTCCTAGAATGTATTTGAACTATATGGGAAGGTAAAATCATCAAGTCATGGTCAAAATATGGGTTCTTGATTTGACCCAAGAAACTAGGGTTTCAACCTTTATGGTTCCCATGAAAAGGTTATGATCACAGAATGAGAAGGAATGATTGCTATCAAGAAAATAACAAGAAAATCACTGAAAGATCAAATTTAGATTAACATAAATATTACCCATGAGGTTTCCCTCGCTTGGGAGGTTACCAAAGGTTTCCAGAAAGATCATACAAGGTTAGGGTTTCAAGAAATTAATCAGGCTAGGGTTAAGATCATGACGATGATCATAGATCTCAAAGAATAGAATGAGATCATGGAATAGATGGTTGTAAGAATGCAGCATCTTCTTCCTGATCTTAATCAAGAACAAGATCGAAGAAAGAAATTCGTAATGTCGAAGTGATTACTAACCTTGAATTGTTAGATCAGAGATGAGAAGCTTCAGATTTGCAAAGGAATCGTTTGAATCACCAGAGAGAGTTTCGGAGAGGTCTTCTCACGTTCAAAAAGTTTTTAGGAGGCTGCCGTAGCTAAGAAACACGAAGTAGGGTTTAAATATAAGTGAAAAACCCTAAAATTACATTTTCTCGGATTTAACAATCCTTTGGTTTAGTGCTTGGTCGAGTGGTCCAGTCGACCAATCAGTCGACCAAGGCAGACAGTAAGGTTCAAGTAGGGAATTGAAGGATCAAATGAGCTCTAAAACTTATGGGCTTTTGCACACACATCAAGTGACATATCTAGTTTTGTAGAAATACCTTCAAACCAAGTCAAATAATACTCCAAGTCCTTCAACTAATCTATTATTCAGACAGGTGCAGCTTCCTTTCCAAAACTGCACAGACTTCCAAGTATGGAACTCCATCATCAACATCCATGGGTTCAAAGTCAAACACCATGTCTTCTACTGAGATGGCCCATAGTTGGCTTCTTCCTTTACTTCGGGTCTTCGGACCTACAAACAACCGGGTTACCGGGTCAAGGTCAAGGTTAGGTTAGGGTTGGGTTTCACAGGTTGTCTTGGATGATTTAGAGGCATTTCGCATACGCGAGCGGTTGGTGGCTATGGATTGGTTACACTTGCACACCACGGCATATCCAGTCTATCCAGATCTCGTCAGGTACTTCTATAGTAACCTGACTTACCGCATCGAGGATGACCCACGAGATGGTTCTAGGATCATCATGGACTCTATGGTTGGGGGCAAGGAGATCAGCTTCACTACTAGGACACTAGCTCATATCTTGGATGTTCTGATTGTACGAGATTCCCATTGGTGGATTCCCACCGGCACAGACATCAATGAGGCTCTTCTTCCATATGAGACACACGAGGTATGCATGACTTTATGGGATGACATTGGCTGTTATATGCCCAGAGCGGCACTGCGATGCATTCTTTAGCTCGAGTTATCGCTTGCATTGTCGGGAGAAACATTATTCCGAAGCCGGGCACCACAAGCAAGGTGTCAGCAATGGAGGCATTGGTCATCTACAGCATGTACATTGGAGTGCAGATAGACTTAGCTTACATCATGCAAAATGTCATGCTAGATCGAGTTGAGTTTCTTGGGGATAGGAACTTGGCTTTTGGTCAACTCTTGACACATATTTTCGAGCACTTTGATGTGGACTTGGAGGATACACCAGTGATTCAGGGCCGAGACATAGGCAAGGACATCGGCTCATGGTTGATTAGGGAGATGGGGCTCCGCAATGTGGCCAGATCAGAGGATGAGGATGACATCGATGAGGCACCAGAGGATGAGGATACCGACAACGATGATGGTGATGATAGTGGTGATGAGAAGATTGATGAGCATGGGGATGATGATGAATAGGGAGATGAGGATCGGGGTCAAGATGAGATTTCGAGACACGAGGAGATTCTTACTCCACGATTCTCTAAGGTTGGAGGTCCATCTCACATGACTTTTGAGGCTCCAATTGTGGCTTCTCATCAGTCATCGTTTCATTCCATACTCGAGAGGATCGAGGCTCGTCAGGAGGCTATAGAGAGGCTGGACAGAGGAGGATGGAATCATACATGTGCACCCTAGGTGAGAGGTTTGCACGATTGGAGGAGGAGTTCATATCTAGGAGGGATCAGACAGATCGTCAGAGTCAATCACCTAGATAGATAGTACTAGGAGTTTCCTTTTATGCTTTCTTGGATGTATTTCTTTTCAGACTCGTAAAACTCTCTTATGTGATTAATGAAGTTCACTTATTCTGTTTATGTCATTGTGTCTTATTCAAAATTCAATTTGTGCTTCATTAATTTGGTTGCTAGTCCAGGTTATCTATTATTCACCTCTAAGAGCACTTGAGTCACTTTTGGATCTGTGACTCGGAATGTTCCGTTATCGTATCTGTGGTCGGGGTTCCACTTGATCTTGGGCTCGATACCAATCCTGTCACATCCACCCATCCAGTAACCTATCTGGCATACCCCGAGAATGTGATCCATAGTCCAAGGATCAAGCATCGAGGGACCATGCCTCCCACATATGCGATAACACAGTCATAAACAATAATAATCAAGGTAAAAGCAATAAATAATAGATATCATGAATAAGATAAGATCATATAATCAGAGTGTGGAAAGAAATGATACCAAGTGTATAAGTGTAATAATAAGAATGAGAGAATTAGTGAAAGTCACTCTCTCAAGGCAGCAGAAAAGTAGTAAAATCAAGTTAAGTTACAATCCCTTGTTTAAAGAGTAACTCAAAGAAAGTTAATTACATATCCCAAATGTTTACCAATGATCCAGAGAAATGGGGCACTAAGCAAAGGTTTCTTCTATCCTAATGATTGTCTCGTCATAAGTGTGGACAAAGAAAGCCCAGCACGGCAGCTCCCTCACCATAGTGGGGCTAACCCTAGTACATAGAGTAATCCTCTTTGGCACCATAACTCTGATCTTCATCGTAGCTACCACACGGAGAGTAGTATGAAGGATCAAAGTCTATTTCGTAGAGTGTGACATCAGAGTCTTCAATACCTGCGGGAAAATCTAACAAAATTTGCACAAAAGGAATGAGTTCAAAAGAACTCAGTAAGGCAGTTATTCCTTAATTCAAAATCATATAGGTACAAATCTTAACATAATGCAGTGTGATATGAAACATATGATGCGAGTATGATTCTAACTCTATGAATGCTTGTCTCTATGGTAGACATGCTTTAAGCCATAGCACCATACTTCTTTGGGTCGTCAGTCACTCTCCCTCAACCAATTTCGTATCTTGGGACTGCTGTAGTAGTTGGGTAAAGTCCTCTCAAACCATGGTAGGGGATTCGGTCACCACTCTCTCACATCACCATTTGATATAAGTATTGGCGCATATCAAGGTAAAGCCTAGCCCAATGCAAGTCATCTACTCAGTCATATCAACTCAGATCCAGAATACGTCCATTCCTCGCCCCGGGTGATCTTTTCTGGTATCCTTCACACTAGAGTCAGCATAATCCTGGATTACGGACTCATCAACCCTATTGGTCATCCACAAATAGTAAACGGGAAGCTCTCACGTCCTCTCACGGGTTAGTTACCGGTCTTGAGCGCCCGTGAGCCCAGGTCTAGCTATTTGTAACCTTACCAATACATGGCCCCTTTCGGGTATCCATAGCATGGTTTATGTCCTCCCCCATGTTGGTTACCGGTCTTGAGCGCCCATCAAACCATACACTACCACAGGTCGTTCGGTCTCAATGCCCTTCTGATTCGGGTTTGACATGACAAGGACAATCCTAGCCACACAACTAGACAATCCTATGTATGTCATCCAATAACCCGGGAAAGTGTTGATAGGCACCTTCGGAGAACATCCCATACTATTCCCTCAGACGCCCAAGGACAGAAGCTTCAATAGGACACTCCCCAATCCCAAGTTATACTTAGGCAATCACATACTCAAGTTCATCATATCTCATACATTTGATACATCATCATGATAAAAGTTAAATCATAATATCGAAATGATCCATTATTAGTAATAAGGATAATAAATCATTATGACAAGAGTATATGAAATCACAATACTACTGTTCTAAAACATGTATAGCAGTCCTATAATAATCAAAAGTAATTAAGAGACTATGTTCACTAAGTATAAGCACCAAAACAGAAGTTCATAGCCTATGTGTTTATGGAGATAACCATCCTTACCTTAGGTTGAGTTGATGATGAATTAAGAATTACCAAGTAATGATCCAAAAGTAGTGTTAAGACCCTAAACAAACATAAATAAAAGGTTAGAGAAGACATCAGGAAGATCGGATGTTGAATGGGTCAAAACTGGTTGAGGTTGCTGTCAGCAACAAGTTTGGTCGATGGTCTTGGTCGATGGCATCGACCAAAGAGGATCGACCAAAATTGTCTTCAGGGCTGCATAATGGGTTTTGGGGATTTTGGTCCGAAATTGGTCTTCCGGGGTTCAGATCGATCCGAAACTTGAGGGATGCTTAAGAACAGTATGAGGACATTACAAATCAAGGAATTAACATAATCTAATGGTCTAAATAGAAAGCCCTAAGTTAGACTACTAAGTTCAACAGACAAGCATCATAGCATGGATTGAAATTGATTGCATTTGCATTGGAAAGGCATGCATTAGCTAAGGAAACTTATAGGAATTTGATTAGGATCATATGCTAGTGATAAACATGTACATAGCACACTATGTACCTTAGTTTTGTACAAGAAGGCATGAACTTAAGAAGAAAATCAAAGAATGCATATGCAAGGCTTGAAATGAGAGCATAGCATCAATAGAAAAGTGAGAGTATCATAGGTTAAGCAAGAGTGGACACTTGGAGTGATGGTTGCAAGGTTGCAGCACCATCTCCAAGGTCTCAACAACAAAAGAGGGATAGAAAATGATAGAAAATAATAGAATAGAAAGTGGGAGTGATGAATCATACCTTGTAGTTGTTGATGGAGACAAGGAACAATGATTAACAATGATTTTTGGTGGGATCTTCTTCATAAATGCCTAGGAGGTGCTTTGGGAAGCTCTCCCCACATTCTCAGGAGTGATAATGATTGGAATAGGGCTCAAAACATGAGGCTAGTATAAATAGAATAGGGAATATTCCAAAGAATTATTAACTTCGAGTCTAGGAAACTTTGGTCAATGGTCCTTGGTCGATGGCATCGACCAAAGAGGATCGACCAAAATAGAATTCAATAGAAAATCAGATTTAGTTCAGCAACTTCAGATAGGGATTTGGAGGGCTATACAGAGTCAAATTGAATGGGGTTTTCTTCTACAATTCAATCAAGAAGTCTAGTTTCGGGAAATATCTTCGGATTGTGCACAAAAGTCTATTAGGTACTTCAACTAAGTCATTCTTCTCTGATGCACAGATTTTCACTAAACACCGACAATGTACTCAAGTAAGGGGTATCATCGTCAATGTCCATGGGCTCAGTCTCCGACTCATAATTATCAATCAAAAGGGTTCACAAGTCTCTTCTACCACCACTTCGGGTCTTCAGACCTAAAAACAACAGTGGATCTGGGTTAGGGTCAGGGTTAGGATAGGGCTGGATTTTACAAGAACACCATCATCAACTTCCATGGGTTCTGGGTCAAACACCATGTCTTCCACTTAGATGGCCCATAGTTGACTTCTTCCTTTACTTCGGGTCATTAGACCTACAAACAACAGGGTTTCTGGGTCAAGGTTAGGGTTGGGTTTCACAATGGCTTTCTGGATGATGAAAGCCAAATCTATCTCGAACCCCATGTAGATCCGATAAATGATTAAGGCATCCATCACTGACACCTTATGGTGATGTCTGGCCTTAGGAATGATGTTCCAACCCACGATCCGGCCGATAACCCTAGCCGAAGGAGTCATCCTACCATTGATTCATGGACGGTAGCGGTGATCATCATCCCAAAGTGTAGCACAGATCTCATGAAGCTCATATGGGAGAAGATGTTTGTCTAGCGCCGCGCTCCCTGGTATCCATACACAAGCATGTGGGTAGAAAGGTACCCTAAAGATCTCCACAAGTGTACGTGTAGTAAATCTGATTTGTGTCTCTCTAACCTGACTCTCTACAACCAACTGAAGAAAATCCGCCCCTAAACCCTCCTCGAATGATGTCAGATTGTTATAGAACAGCCTCACTAACTCCGGATATACCAGTAGATCCTCAGTAAACAAGTGTGTCCACTGCATAGTGTCGAACCTCGGTCTGAAGGTCCTAAGCTCCCAAAGTCATAGTAATCGCCCAAACTCGATGTGGCAATGCCCAAAGTACACCTCGTATAAGAACTCTGCCTGTGGTGTGACAAAGTGGTGCCTATCGATGACCTCAGCCCGTGGCTGTAGCGGTGCTCTACCTCTGCCCCTACCTCCCCTAGCACCAATCTGTCATCCTCTAGGTGACAGAGTGTCTATATCTGTAGAGAAGATGAAAGAAGTTGAATGTCAGTGTAATTACGGAAAAATTCAGCAAGAAGGGCATTTTCGTAATTTTTTAAATTTTGGTGAAATTTCAAATTGAGCATACTAGCATGTGCATAATACTTAGAATAGCATACTAATGATGTTTATTTGAAGAAAATCCATCGAAATCGCGGTCTAAAGTAAAAAATTCAGCAACTAGAAAAGAGGGATTTTTGCATTTAGGTTAAAAAATTGATTTTTGGAAATGTTTGAATTGATTGAAAAATATTGCATAAGTACATCTAGCATTTCATTTTTAGCATGTAGCAACTGATTTGATATTAAAATTCCTAGCGGTTTGAGAGTAAACAAATTTTTACTAAATTGGGGATTTTCGGTTGCATTAGCAATAGCAAAAGCTTGTTTGTGTTTATACTTGATGTTTAAGGTTTTGTTTTGCAAGAAAACTATGGGAATATATTGCTAAGCATGCATAAACATGTTTCTAACCTAGAACAAGTATATATTGGTTTTTCAAGAAATCTAAGTGAAGAACACAACTTGAGAAGAAGATGAATAGTGTTTACCTTGTGTTGATGACAATGTGTGTTGTTGTTGTTGAAGTCCTAAACAACTTGGAATCACTTTGAAAACCCTTGCAAGACCTTTGTCTAGAGTCCTCTCTCAAAGGAAATGAGTTAGAAATGAGTTTGAAGTGTGAAATGAGGCTTTAAAACCAAATTTTCGTGTGAAGCAGTAGCTTGGTCGATTGATCAGTCGACCAGCTAGTCGACATGTTGAAGGCTGAAGGCTTAAATGCTGGTTTTTGTTGCAATTTTGGATTTTTGGCCAACGTATGATTGATTGCTGACTATATTGATGATTCTAAGCATGATTTAAGCATTCTAATCATATGATCAAGTGGTTGTTGACGAATCTTCGAATTCCTCGGTGTTGTTGTCTTTCGGTTTTGCAGAATGGTTGTCTTGAGGAATCGCCTTGTTGGTTCCGGAAGCATTGGGAATGAAGAGGTACTTGCTGGTGGTTCTGACCAGCAGACTTAAGAAAATAGTCATACCACTAATGACATTCCCGATGCCCCGAACATTGGAAGTTTCCGAGATATTGCTAGTGTCATGAGTAATATGATGCAGCAACAGGCTAACCAATTCAACTAGATGATGACGGGTTTCATGACCCTTCACAATGAGACTCGCACTAGTGTGAATAAAAACCCTAATGCCGCAGTTCCAGAATGCGATAGGTTTGCTGGAACTCCCCATACCCAATTGATGGAGAGTTTCTTAAAGCTGCAAGTGCCTTCTTTCTCTGGTGTCTCGAATGATACTCTATTTTTGAATAAATGACTGCGAGAATTACAGAAGGCCTTCCACAATTTGCAATGTTTTGATGACCAAAAAGTCCTATTTGCCGAGCAGAAGCTCCAACATGAAGCTGATGCACTATGGACTTCCACCCGGCCTATTCTTGAGGATTTGCATGCCGGTGTTGTCTCTTAGCAATTGTTCAAGGAAGCTTTTCGTAAGAACTATTTCCCCGAAGTGGTAAAGGATGCCAAGGAAGCCGAGTTCATGGCTCTTGTGCAGGGTTCTATGTTTGTGTTGGATTATCAACAAAAGTTTGAAGAACTCTTTTTCTTTGCCCCTGATTCAATCAAGCCCGATAAGGCTAAGGCAAAGAAGTTCTTTAAAGGTTTGCGGCTCGCAATCAAAACATATCTCACTGTGCTCCCTCTTGAGAGCTATGCTCAGGTTGTTCAGAACTCGAAGAAGCTAGAAGAACTGAGAAAGAGAATGCCCGTATTCAGAGGCCATGGCAGTCAAGGAATCCTAGATTTGTTGATCGTACTGAGCGGCTATTTGTTAGACCTATACCATATCCTACTCCTGCCTTTCAGCCAAAGAGTGTAGGTCAGAGTTTTGGTTTTGCTCATACGGGTCAGCATAATCAGTTTGGTGGAGTTAGACCTGGAATGAATGTGCAATCTTCTTAGCCTGGGATTGTGAATCCTAGACCCATGGTTCATAAGCCTCCGGTTGTAGCTGCTCCAATTGGATCAAGGGACTTTGTTTGCTTTTATTGTAAGCAAACCGGACACTTACGCTTGCAATTTCCCTAAGAAGTCGGCTCAGCCGTTTGCCCCTATAGCAAAGAGTGCCCCTGCCCCTCCTTCTGGTAGAGTGTTCAGTATATCTGGTACTGAACAAGATTTGAACCATGATGTGGTAACAGGTACATTCTTAGTCGCTTCTATACTTGCATTTGTTCTATTTGATACGGGTGCATCTCATTCGTTCATTTCATCTGCATTTGTTAAGAAGACTAACCTAACACTCAACAACTTATCTAGTTGTTTGTTGACTAGTACTCCTGTTGGATCTGTTGTGAAACTAGATAGAGTGTTAGAAGATTGTCCTTGTAAAATCCGGCCTTATCCTAACCCTGACCCAGCCCGGATTTTATACTATTCCAGGTCCGAAAACCCTAAGTGGAGGTCGAAGAGATTTGTGGACCCTAGTAGTTAAAGATTCGATGCTTGATCCAGAGCCTATGGACATTGACAATGATGCCCCTTACTTGAGCACATTGTCAGTGTTGAGTGAAAATCTGCGCATCGATGAAGATTGAATTAATTAAAGCACCTATTGGACCCCCGTGATCAATCTGAAGGTATTTCTTGAAACTAGATTTGTTGATTGACTTGTAAGAGAAAAACCAACTCAATTCGGATCTGTCTGGCCTTCCAATTCCCTGTTCTAAGTTGTTGTCATGCCTTGGTCGAACGACCAGCGACCAGCCAGTCGACTAGCAGTAATGGAATCCGAAAATTTACAAAATCACTTCCCATTTTGCCCCTACCTTTTTGGAACTCGTGAATGAGGACCTAAACTAATCATTGGCACTCCAGAGCACGAAGTTGGACACTCTCTTGGGCTTTTCTTGGTGTTTGTGAAGATCTTTGACTCCAATCATTAGTATTACACATCAATCATCAACTCAAGGTATGATTCCTTTTATCCTTCTTCTAATCTATTCATTATTCTATCAATTTATGATCTTAAGACCATGGTTGAAGTGCTGCAACCTTGCAAACACTTAACCATGAGTTTTTCCCCATTCAATTCCATGATTTTTAACCCCACTCTTGCTATGATATGCTTCAATTAGGATTGCTTACATTTCATTACTTTGATTCTTTCCATTTCAACCTTGTCTTGATTCAAAACTGATATGTAAATGCATGTTTGGTCTAGATTACTATGAATTCATGATTCTAACTTGATTCTTACCACTCTCTTGATTGATTCCCATCATTCTTTACAATTTCAATCAATTCCAATGCGATTCTTGATATTTATCATATAGAACATAAGGCTTCGATTTGGGTATTTATAATTGGACCGTTGGATCGTCATAAAATTTAGTGTGTATTATCCTCATATTGTTATAATCATGCCCTCCAAATTTCGTGTCGATCGGAGCACCGGAAGGTCAGTTTCGGACCAAGTCTTCAATTCTGCCCATGGTTAACAAGTCTTGGTCGACTGCCTCGGTTGACTGACAGTTGACCAAGCTAGTCAACCAAGAGATGGTAACATCCCTATACTTGGCCAAATCGCTTCGTTTGACCTCCAATTCGATTGTTTTTTTCTCTGATGTTACTTGTATGTTGTCTAGGGTACCAACACTAACTTTTGGGACTATTCTTGGTGATCATTGATTTTATTTACGACTCGATTAAGGTAAGGATGGTCGTTAACTCAAGTACATTGATTATGTAAACATGCTTATGATTTGAGAACTTAGTAAATATATTTCCTATGTGTACTCCTTTACCACGCATGACTTTTATATACATTCTTATCAGTAATAGTATGTTACATGTCATTTGGAATATCATGCTTAATTATACTTCATGATTTCGTATATGATCAATCATGTTATGATATGCCTTTGTTTATATGATGAATTATTGATTATGAATGATATGATGAGATTGAGCTTGTAATTGAGTACATATGACTTGGGATTGGGAAGTGTCCTTCCGACACTTCTGTCCTTGGACATTGGAGGGAATAGTATGGGATATTCTCCAAAGGTGTCCATCGACACTTTCCCGGGTTATTGGATGACATACATAGGATTGCCTAGGTGTATGGTTAGGATATTCCTTGTTGTATCAGACACGAATCGGAAGGGTATTGAGACCGAACGACCCGTGGTAGAGTATGGTTGATGGGCGCTTAAGACCGGTAACCACTCCGTGAGAGGACTTGAACCATACTGTGGATACCTGAAAGGGGCCATTTATGGTAGGGTTGCAAATGGATAGACCTGGGCTCATGGGCGCTCAAGACCGGTAACCAACCTATGAGAGGATATGAGAGCTTCCCGTTTACCATTTGTGGATGACCAATAGGGTTGATCAGTCCGTAGTCCGAGTTGGTCGGTGCCGTAGGATACGCTGACTCTAGTGTGAAGGATAGGGAACCGAGTTGGTCGGTGACATAGGGAAAGTATCCAGATCTGACATGATACGACTGAGTAGATGACTTGCATTGGGCTAGGCTTTGTTGTGACATGCGCCAATACTTATACCAATGGTGATGTGAGAGAGTGGTGACTTAACCTCCAACCATGGTTTGATGAGGACTTTACCCAATTACCCCGGCAGACCCAAGATATCTTGTATGATTGAGGGGGAGTGATAGACAACCTAAAGAAGTATGGTGCTATGGCTTAAAGCATGTCTACCTTAGAGACTAGCATACTTAGGGTTAGAATCATATATCATCATTGTCTAATATCATATTGCATCATATCATGACTTGTATCGAATGAATTGTGTATTATGAAACGACTTGCCTTGCTGAGTTCTTTTGAACTCATTCCTTTCGTCCAATTTTTTAGATTATCCTGCAGGTGTAGAAGACTCTGATGGCGCACTCTACGACCCGAGCTATGATCCCGCATACTACCCTTCGGGTGATGGCTACGATGAGAGTAAGGATTATTGTGCCGAGTAGGATTATGGTTCGTACCATGGTTAGCCCCACCATGGTGAGGGAGCAGCTGCGCTGGGTTCACTTCATCCACACTTATGAAGAAACAATCATTAGGATAGAAGAAACCTTTGCGTAGTGCCCCATTTCCCTAGATGTAGAATCCAGCTTTTACCTAACCTTGACCCGACCAAAAGATTGTTGTGTTTGTAGGTCCAAAGACCCGAAGTGGTGGTAGAAGGGACTTGTGGACCCTACTAATTGATTACGAGGTGTTGGAACTCCATTCTATGGACATTGATGACGTTGCTCCTCCCTTGAGCACATTATCAGTGTTAAGTTAGAATCTGCGCACTGATGAAGAGTGAAACAATTGAGATATCAACCGGAATCCTGTGAAAAATCCGAAAGTATTCTCCAAAACTAAACTTCTTGAGTGAACTATAGGAGAAAACCCCATGCAATTTGACCTTGTATAGCCCTCCAAGTCCACACTTAAAGTTGCTGAACTATTCTGTAAAATTCTGCAAAAACACGTTTTGGTCGATACCATCGACCCAATGTATCGACCAATAGTGTTGCTGAATCCGGATTTAAAGATTTAGTGGAATATTCCCTACTCTATTTATTCTATCCTACCCTATTCTAATCATTGAGGCACCTGAGAACGTGGATGAGACTCCCAAGAACTCCTCCTTGATAATGGTGAAGCATCTTCCCCACTAATCATTGCCAACCACTCACTTCCACTCTCTTACTCTACTCTCAAGGTATGACTCTCTCTCCTAGTCTCTTTCTCACTCATCTTTATTCTCATTTTTACTATTTGGACCATGGCCAAGGTGCTGCAACCTTGCAAACACCTTGCCGCCATGAGTCTTCTTTACCTTATACATTGATGTTTTCCCCAATCCTACTATGATTTACTTACCTCTTGAGCATTAGCTATGCATTTCCATGATTTATTGCTTACCAGCTTACTTTATTTACCAAAACTGAGATGAAGCCTATGATTAACCTAATCTATACCTTTCATATGATTTCAATATTGCTCCTAAGTTATTCCCTACCTAATCCACTATGTTTTTCCCCAATTTGTATTAAGAAATAACCAATGCCATGATTTCCAACTATTGAACTTGATATGCCAAATTGGGGATTTCTAATTTGACCATTGGATGATGTTAATTCCTTGATAATTGAGGTCTCTATAGTGTGTTTAGACTGTTCCCCAAGTTTCGTATCGATCCGAGACTCGAAAGGCCAAATTTGGGCCAAAACACCAAAAACCCAGCTTGCTGTCCAAAACTCTTTGTGTCGATGCTTGTTGGTCGATACCATCGACCCAATGTATCGACCAACAGAGTTGCTATCAGCAACTTTTGCCTAGTTTTGACTCGTTTGATCTCCGGATTGTTCTGATTTCTTCTCTAATCCTTCATATATGTTTGTTTAGGGTTTTAAGACTAATTGGGCCTTTTGCTTGTGGTCTTGGACCATCTTCTTCCCCAACTCAAGGTAAGGATAGTTATCGCTACAATTACTTAGGATATGTGATTTTGAGTTGATATTCCTAACATAGTGAACATAGTCTCTATCTTATGTTCTTACCATTTTAGACTTGCTACATATGTCTTATAACAGTAGCATTGTGTTCACATTTGTTTTATAACAATGCCTTATTATGTTTAACTATTTCGATATATGACGAATTATGTCAATGTTATGAATAGAATGCTTACTATGATGTTGTATCTTGTGAATTGATATGATGAACTTGGGCATGTGATTGCTTAAGCATAACTTGGGATATAGGAGTACCCTACTGGTGCTTCTGTCCTTGAACATCGGAGGGAATAGTATGGGATGTTCTTCGAATATGTCCATCGACGCTTTCCCTGGTTATTGGATGACATACATAGGACTTGTCTAGTGGTGTTTGGCTAGGATGCCCCTATCGTATCAGACCCGATTCGGAAGGGCATTGAGACCAAACGACCCATGGTAGTAGTGTGGATTTGTGGGCGCACAAGACCGGTAACCACTCCATGAGAGGACATAAATTGCATTGCGGATACCCGAAAGGGGCCATTTATTGGTAGGGTTACAAATGGATAGACTTGGGCTCACGGGCACTCAAGATCGGTGAAATGATCCGTGAGGGGATGTGAGAGCTTCCCGTCTACTATTTGTGGATGACCAATAGGGTTGATGAGTCCGCTGAGTAATATCTATGACTCTAGTGTGAAGGATACTAGAAAGGATCCCGAGAGGGGAGGAATGGACGTATCTGGAACTGACATGATATGATTAAGTAGATGACTTGCATTGGGCTAGGCTATACCTTGACATGCGCCAATACTTAGACCAAATGGTGATGTGAGAGAGTGGTGACCGAAACCCCAACCATGGATTTGTCCGAGAGGGATGCAGGACCCAATTCCCCCCGGTGATGAGTGACTGAGACTACCTAAAGAAGTATGGTGCTACGGCTTAAAGCATGTCTACCATAGATGACCAGCATACTTAGAGTGGATTCATGTTGCATCATATGTCTCATATCATCTGCATTATTTCATTATTGTCATCATGAGGCTTATGTGTTGTGGAATAACTACCTTGCTGAGTTCTTTTGAAGTCATTCCTTTTCTATTTCAATGTTGTGTTAGACTACTCTACAGGTGATTATTCTGATGGTATGTTCCCCAAGGCGAACCCGGATACCCCATACTACTATCCGGAGGCTAGCTACCTTGAAGACTTCGGTGACGGTACCGAAGAAGATCCTTCGGCATATTAGAGTTAGCCCTGGGATAGTGTGGGAGCAGCCATGCTGGATCTCTATGGTCTTCATTTTTGAAGAGAACTTATTTATTGTGGAGAGACTTATGCATAGAGGCCCATTCACTTTATTTTATGTTTGTTAAACTTGGAAGAATTGTAATTACTTTCGATTTATCCTTATAAATTGAGACTTGTAATTATCTAGTTTTGACCTCACTTTCCGCTTTGTTGAAGGAGTGGATTTCGCCCACTGCCCTTCTTAAGTTTATCTGATAAGATATTTATTTCCGCACTCTGATTATCTTTGGTATCTCATTTATGAATTCTATTATTATCAATTGATTAACTTGATATTAATTGTTCATGATTGTATTATCGTCGATGTGCATGGTGTGGTCCCCGGACTATGGATCTTTCGGGCTGTGGATCACATCTTGGGTATGCCAAATAGGGTACTGGTTGGGTGGGTGTGACAAAGTGGTATTAGAGCCCACAATTCAGTAAGACCCTAACCACAAAAGCGATGATGGAACATTCCGAGTAACAGATCAAAAGGTAACTCAAGTACTCTTTGTCACATCCACCCAGCCGGTACCCTATCTGGCATACCTGAGTGTGTGATCCACAGTCCACAAGATCCAGTAGTTAGTAAAATCAAAGGGATTACAACTTATTCTAAAGACAAGAAAGAAAGGTATATTCTAACAAAGCTAGAGTCTTTTCTACTTTATAAAGGATGTCTTCATAAACATAGACTTCATCGATTACGCTCAGGCGCTCCCACTCCACAGTAGGGCTAATCTTGGTAACCAGTGAGACCACTCGAGGAATCCTCAAAGTAATCTTCATAGTCGCCAACACCTTGCATATGGTACGCTTCTTCATCTTGCGCTTCATCATATTGCGCTTCATAGCCATCAAGACCTGTAGAATAATCTAACAAACGATATTGTACAAAAAGGAGTGAGTTTCAAAAGAAACTCAGCAAGGCAAGTTATTCCATAATAGCATAAATAACATAGTAACACAAACAAAGCATAAGATGATATGATACACATACAATGAAAGATATAACCACCCCCCTTCACCAAGGCAAATCTTTTTTTTGTTGATAGGTGTAAGCCCAATAAGAAGTGAAGTGTTGTGGGGCCCTCCCGTAAGGAGTGGGTGTGTGCTTTGTTTCCATCCAAGTAGTTGATGAGGGGTTTTTTTTTTTGGAAACGCAATCCTGGAGATGTTATTATTTTTTGGGGGTTGGGTGTTCTCTATCTTGGTTTGAAGGCGTTTCTACCTATTAGGTAAGTCACTTGACTTGTGTGCAAAACCCCTTTAGGTTTGGATTTGATCTGGACCTTCAATTCCTGTTTTGGCCTTGCTTTGTCGGCATTGGTCGACGATTGATCGGCTGGGCCGATCGACCAATCCACTCGACCAATGAGTGCTTTGTCTTTGGAAATTAGGTTGATTCTTGCTCTATTTAAGTCCAACCTCGAGTCCACTTCGTATTTGCTGCCTCCAAACCCTGGA